>NC_091131.1:13654799-13954799 GCF_040183065.1 Periplaneta americana | reverse complement strand
CTTTTAATATAAAAATTAGAGTGCTAAATATGTACTACCTAAAGGAAGAAAAACATTCAGCTGCATATTATGTTAACACGAAGTGTGATAAACTACTGTAGACAGTTTCAAGTAAGTCATGGAGATACTACGTGTTAATTGTTGATTTCATGTCATGGGAGAGATTCGCCTGAGACCAATGTGCATCTAGGAATAACACATATAAAATGAATGATTCTTTCGTTTTCACTAAACCCTCAACGGGATTTATTTTGTCTCGTTATGTTCGAATAATTTCCGGAGACACAGGCACTGCTTTCCGAGTTGTATTTCAGCAAGATGGAGGAGAGCCATGACATTATGAAACTATTGTTCAGATGTACAGGGTGTTTTATAAGTCTGGAACCATAGGCCAAATCTCTGAAATACTGTTTCTTCTTCGTACATCTTGATTACACAACTTTTAACACTGTATCATTTCGGAATATGTATCAAATACATGGCAAAAGAAAACGGATACAACCCAAACATAATAGACAACATAATACGAAAGACAGAACATAATCACAAAAAACATAAGAACACAACACAAACACAAGGACACAAAAAATACATCACACTAACATACGAAAACAAAAACACACACAAAATTGCAACCTCATTCAAGAAATTAAATTACAACATCGCATACAGAACAAATAACACTCTACAAAAACATCTCAACACACAAACAAGCAAAATACAACCACACAACTCAAATGTAACACCTGCAACAACTACATAGGACAGACAGGCAGGTCATTTCAAACACGTTACAAAGAACACATCACAGCCATAACAAAATTACAAAACACCTCCACATATGCAGAACACATCACAAATGCTAACCACATCGACAGAGACATCAACACAGACATGGAAATTCTACACAGCCAAAAAAGCCAAAAACTAAACACAATAGAACAACATGAAATATACAGACACACAAAAACACATCCAAATGAAATTCTCAACACACAACTCAATTTTAGAACACACACTCTCTTTGACTCCACATTACACTACACAAACACACCCCCATAGGAAACAAAATAAGAGGCGCCAAGACCAGCAACAACCAGTTCTGAAGATGACCAATAACAGGTCGAAACTGTAAACCAGGTAGGATAGAATATAACACGGGAAAGTCATATAATACATGTTCCGAACTGTTTCTTCTTCTTAATAGGTGCTTCTGAAGCTGAGTGATATGTCAAGTGATTCCGTCTGTTGGCACCCACAGTCGTAAGGAAGTTGTCTTCAAATTGCTAATAGTCTGCACCTCTGTTGACGTCCGTGGTCTGTAATTGCGGTTGTCAACAAATACGGTCACTTGAATACCATCACTCAGGCTTCAAAACAAGAAGAAAGAGTATTTCAGAGATATGGCATTTGGTTCCAGACTTATGGGACACCCTGTATTTCAATGATCTAATAAGTGTTGCAACAGGTCTTAAACACCATTTTCAGGGCTATAACATCGCTGTGGATTTTTGTCTTCATACCCTATCAAGTCGTATGTTTATCCGTCAAGAACTACAAACCTACCATATTTAAAACATTAACACTGTATAGGCTGTTGAACAAATAACTCCAGAGATATTACAAAATGTTTCTCTTGAAGCATCAGCTACATCTGAGATACTACAGAGAGTTACCGGCGTTATGTCGAATCCAAAGTTGGTTTAAGATTTTTAGCTGTCTGATCGTAATGAATGAAAGAAAATGTTTGAATTAGTCGTTCAGTTGTCTATTTGATGATATTCAATGATACATTATTTCATTTTTAGCCTATTTCAATCAAGCAGTTAGAGATTTAATGAACATCGAATAATTTTTGGTTGCATTTTTTCAAGCAATGGACATATGAGGAGCAACTAATCGAATCGTAATGTCCACCTCCGATATAAAATGAGTTTGATGTGATTTCCTTTAGTTTTCTGCCTTCTCTACAAGTCTGCACTAACAAAATGCTTCAATTCGGATTATATCCCCTTGAAAAACTAGTCACAATAGTAACCTCCACAACGAATTGCAATTTGTCCATCACTGAAAACGAATCGAATCGCAATATGTCCAAGGTGTTAATACTACTGCTTTTCAACTGTTGGTACAATTTATTTTATTTTATATTGGATGTTCATTGTTAGCAGACTTGTTGTGGTATCTTGAGAGTTTTAATAATTGTGTAACTATGAACGAGTTTGAAGATAGTTTGGTTGTAGGAGAGAATTCAGGAAACAGGGGTACCAAGAAGAGAATGAAAAAAGAATCCACTAAAATATTCTTAAATTTAAGCTCTACAGAGAGACAACAGTGCATGATTACAGCCTAGAGATAATGTGAGTCGTGTGAATTTTTGTGGTTTTTACAGTGTTGCCGATGGCGTTGTGGAGCCTACAGTAATTATTTTAACAGATGAAGCATTTTACATGGCCTTGTATAACGCAAAACAATAAATACTGGAGTACAGAAAATCCTCATCTCATTCATGAAACTCCTTTACACAATGAGAAGGTTGGCGTATGGTGTACTATAACTGCACATAGGATTATAGGCTCCATATTTTTTGACGACACAATCAATGGTGACATTTAGAAACACAATTATTCAACCCAATTTTTTGAACAGTTAACAGACATCGAGTATCAGAGTGCTTATTTCCAGCAGGATTCAACAGCTGTCCATACAGCAGCCGAAACAATGAGTTTGATAACAGAAATATTCAAGAAGAGGTTTATTAGTAGAGGCTCATGGCGCTATAGGTCCCCCGATTTGTCAGGATGCGATTTTTATTTATTGTAAAATCTAAAAAATAAAGTATACAAAGACAATCTGCATATAATCCGTGGGTAAAAAGACAATATTGTACGAGAAATCGAGAGAATTACAGAAAATGAAATGTGTTGCAGCAGAGATACATCATTTTCAACACCTTCTGCAGTCAAGGTTACTAAACAACATCAATACTGTAATTTTAACAGCCGACTTTACCGACTGTAGCGGACCCCGTTCACCGGGAATGACAAGCGCTGACGCCGGGCCCACTTGCCGCCGAATGCCGTAGAGAATGTCATAGCCCGCTCTGTATGTCTCAGCCAGTATAGCAAACACCAGGCTATAATGTTTTGTTCATGTTTCCTACTAAAAGAGTTCAGAAAATACAGGTTTTTGGCTTTTTCTGAAAATTTTGTTTTGTGTGACATATTATGTTTCGATTAGTTGCTCCTCGTATGTTAAGCGATCTCTCATCATAATAACTATGTTACTTGTCTGTCGGATTTACTGCAGGCCAGTAAGTACCATACTTCGCCTTGTGGTATATTAACTCTATGAAGATGAGCACAATGGAGCCAAGGAGACCGATGGACAGCACCACCAGGGTAGGGTAGAAATCTTTGATGCGGACGCTTACGAACCCTTGGCTGTTGGCGCCACAAATAGGCTTCTGAGGAAACCACCTTTTGAACGCTCGATCTGTCATGCCCGTCTCTTTCAGAACACGAGCTCTAAAGGAAAGAATTACCCACATTACTCAAAGATTGTATGTTACTTCTTGATTAAGGTAACAAAATTCTATCGAAGCCTGTGTCTATAAATTAGGCTTATCGAAAAATGCATAACGCCAAAATTATTAAAAAAATGTTAAAGTGATTTGTGTGTCAAAGTGTAGAGGAAGGGTGTGCTTTTTGTTTCCATATGAACAGTGAGTGAGTTGGTGATCTTCATAAACAATCATACCATTGTGATCCTAGTAATCTTTAATTCAGTGCGATGGGGGCCGTGCGATAGAGAGCAAATAGCATTTTGAGGTAGGCTGTAAAGTCAATTTTGTTTGTTCAACGTAACATTCAACGAACGTATTCTGGGCAAGTTAACCTCATAATGCAGCCATTTTATTCATCATTGGTTTAATCAATTTCGTGAAACAAAGTGTAAGAAAACACAAATCTCAACGCTAACCACGAATAACACGCGATAACAATATCGAGCGCATTAGTTTAGCTTGTCAATATTATTAGTGTAGCATTAGAAAAGTTGAAAAGTAATTTTGGAAGAACATTATTAAATAGAATATTTACACACATATGACTTAAACAGATGATATTAACTCCCCATCAGGGAGATGATAAGATGTGGAAGAACAAAGACTGGAAACATTTGCAACAGAGATATTATTAAAGGTCAATTAAGAGTAAAATGTGTTATAATACAATTATGTATTCAACCAGGAAAAAAGAAATGGGAATGTAAATAAGGTCGGGATACATGGAATATGTTATAAAAGACGTTAACAGTTCAAATATTTGGGATCAGTGGTCACAGACGATAATGACACGAATGCGGAAGTAAGGTATAGAATAGCTGCAGGTAATAGAAACTGCCTTAAATCACAAATGATGGCCAGGAGATCAAAATTAACAATAGTAGAGTGATAAAGCCAGTGGTGACATACTACGTCTCAGAAATCTGAACAATGAATTTATACCGTGTCATTTTGATGTTTACCTTCAGAAATTGTACTTTATCATGTTGCTATCTACCTTCAGAAATTCTACAATGTCATGTCGCTATTTACCTTCAGTACTGGGTGTTCATTTCAAAGTGTGTCATGACGTCACTGTTGATGAATCAGCAATTTGAAGCGAGTTTCAGCTTTTGTGTCAGAGAAGTTGCCTATTAATCAAGGCGTTCTTCAATCTGAACTTGAGAATGTGTACGGTATAACTTGAACGTCGTAGCAACAGATGGCGGTCCGTACGGTCTGTGTGCTACCATAACCTCTTTCGAACTGTGTTTTGCGCCGGCAAGTCGTACGCAGGGTATTTGTTATCATCGGTTGCGTATGGTAACATTCCACAACACAAATCAAATGCTCCGTGTCCATGTTGACCGTCGAAGTTAATGTCAACAAATACGTAAGTAATCGTCTTAACCCTCTCCCCATATCTCGACAGTACGTATTTCCAAACAGTTCACATTCCTGCCACTACCGGCGTTACCGTACGTATCGGCACGTACTCTTCAGAATGAACGCCGTACTTGCTAGCCAACTTCTCTGCCTCTTAGGTTATACACCTGAGCCGCGGAAGTGTAGGAAGATTGAATTCTCTATGCTCATCAGCTAGCCACATGACGGCATGCAGCGAGCCAAGACACATTTTGAACTGAACACCCAGTATTTGTACTGTGTCATGTAAATGTTTACTTTCAGAATTTGTACTGTGTCATGTTGGTATTTATCTTCAGAAATTATACCGTGTAATGTCACTCTTTATCTTCAGAAATTATAATGTGTCATGTTACTCTTGACCCTCAGAAATTATACTGTGTCATGTTACTGTTTATCTTCAGAAATTATACTGTGTCATGTTACTGTTTACCTCCAGAAATTGTACTGTGTCATGTTACTGTTTACCTTCAGAAATTATACCGTGTAATGTCACTCTTTATCTTCAGAAATTATACTGTGTCATGTTACTCTTGACCCTCAGAAATTATACTGTGTCATGTTACTGTTTATCTTCAGAAATTATACTGTGTCATGTTACTGTTTACCTCCAGAAATTGTACTGTGTCATGTTACTGTTTACCTCCAGAAATTGTACTGTGTCATGTTACTCTTGACCCTCAGAAATTATACTGTGTCATGTTACTGTTTATCTTCAGAAATTATACTGTGTCATGTTACTGTTTACCTCCAGAAATTGTACTGTGTCATGTTACTGTTTATCTTCAGAAATTATACCGTGTCATGTTACTCTTGACCCTCAGAAATTATACTGTGTCATGTTACTGTTTACCTCCAGAAATTGTACTGTGTCATGTTACTCTTGACCCTCAGAAATTATACTGTGTCATGTTACTGTTTACCTCCAGAAATTGTACTGTGTCATGTTACTGTTTATCCTCAGAAATTATACTGTGTCATGTTACTGTTTACCTCCAGAAATTGTACTGTGTCATGTTGCTGTTACCTTCAGAATTTGTATTATTTATTTTTCCGTTGTGCTCAGATAGAAATACGCTCGAGATCAAACTTTTTTTTACTTCGTGTTGTAACCACATTACGAGAGATAATAACAGTAACGTGCTGGAACTACTGTACAAGCATTTTGGGTTATCACTTTATCAGAATAACAATTTCATAGAAAGACCGCAAGGATCCTATATTCTGTTGGGATCACCCAGACATAGGGAATGAACAGAATACGATTCTTCAAGTCTTGGAGAAACCTTGATAGTTTTATCTACGAATATTTCCGAATTATTAGATATATTTAATATCAACAAGACAGAAAGGCCAAACTAAATAATTATTATTTTGAATAAAACATCAAAGTCAAAATACGAGTGGCAAGCAGATTGGAAGCAATACTTTTGGGTTTATGCAGCACGGCATAAATGCAGAAAGATCCAACATTTCGAAACTACGTCTCTGCTTCTTTATCAGAGAAGGGAGGAAAACAGAAAAAACTGTTGGGTTCGATACCAATAGATAAGATGTTTTTATAGTGATAATATTTCGATTTTCGCAAGGACTTTAAACATCTCACATGCAGAAAAACAATACAGAGGTTTAATTACAATAATAAACACTGAAGTTAATGTGAAGGATATTCGTGACCTATTGACTAATTCTGTTCTGTTACTCACTTCAGCGTGATGTGTTCTTTGTACATGCTGTTCTTCTTGACAGGGAAGCCGAGGATGCTGGAGGGAATTATCTGGATTTCCTTCAGTTTGCATTTCTCATACTCCTCGTAGGTCTCGCTCATGTATCTGTAGCCCTCCCGTGCAGTGTGGAAGGCGTACAGTCCCTTGCGGATACTCTCAATGCCTGTTCGTTCTGAGGTGAACGCTTCATGTGGAGGTCGTGTGTACAGTTTCTGGTAGAACAGCCTCTTTATTTCAGGATCTGTTGAGTCCTACAACGACGAAATTTTATACCCGCATGTGAATCTCCAATGATTTATATTGGGTGTGCAGTGTGTTGTAGTGAAAGTGCAGTGAGCTTATAAGTAAACTAGCCTACCCGTGCGCTCCGCTGCACCCGTTAGAAATAAATATAAAGTAATTACATAATTAAAATAGCACATTTGATCCAGGGAACATTCGTGTTTGATAGAAGGATAAATCGTTTAATATGTTACTTAATTTAAATTGTATTTAAATAATTAAAATGCGATCATTTTGGTCCAGAGAGCAATCATTTGGTGCAATGACAATTCCTTTAACATGTTTCTTAATTGTTATTACATGCAACCATAGTTTAATGAAGATTGACATATCATTTAGTTTTAATGTGTATACTTTATATTACTTGCTATATGTTTCAGAAGTTACTGTAATAACATTGTAGAAAATATCCATCTAGAGAAACTACACTTTCCAATGGTTAAATAATAATTAAACAATTAATTAGCTTCCGATATTACTTCATACAAACACAGAAAATTTCTCTGTAGGTTATGTTTAATAGCTTTCGATTGTTGTTGTCCAAGGCCCCTTATAGACGAAGTCATTTGTTTTTATTTCAGTACAGCGCCTTAGATGGCATTGTTATTGTAATTTTAAAACTCATTTATCTCATTAAATATCAGTCCTATCAAAATTTTGTATAGAATAAAACTTATCGGAAATTATTTTTAAAGAAACTTTTGTTATGTAACATTTTTTATGAAAATTAATAATAAGGGAGATATTTCGATTTATTTAATTCAGCCCCCTTATAACCCCCGTTTAAATAAAGTATTTTGAATGGCATATAGCCTAAAATCTAAGTTACAACGAACTTAATTTATATTCCAATTTTCATATACATCGGGTCAGCCATTATCGCGTGAAAAGGTAACAAACAGACAGACAGACATACAAACAAAAATTTCAAAAAGAAAAAAAAAAACGATTTTCGGTTTCAGGTTGGTTAATTATACATGTTAACACAAATTATTTTTGGAAAATCGAAAATTACCGGAAAAATTTTGGCTACAGAATTAGTATTAGTATAGATTCTGAGAGTTGTAGTGGCAGAAAAAATAAATTTATAGTGAACGGGTGTGAGTTATAGTGATCGTCCTAAATTGCTTGTAATGGGGTCTAGGCTAGCGATTTGAGGTTAATACAGTAAGTACAATTCTACAGAATAATAAGGATGTAATTAATGTTATGTTATTTAAAATGTTGTATCAGTGAAGAAGTGTGTTGTGTCTGTGAAATGTGTTGTGACAGTGAAGTGAGTTTGTGTCAGTGAAGTTCTATAGATTATAGTGGTAGTGCAAAGTATTTGAACAAAGAAATGTTTTTGAAGTGTTAGTGAAATCAGGATAGTGTCAGTTAAATGTGTCTTAGTTCCAGTGCAGTGAGTGAATTGATAGCGAAATGAGTGTAGTGCTGAAAGATACTTATGCAAGTTTGTTCATATATCATATATACTCGTGGTTTTAAGTTCTAACTTAGGGTTAAGATATAAATTAGATTTACTTTAATTAATTAAGTTATATTAAGTGATTCATTTAATTTAGGATGCTGCTTGTTAATATTATTATATATTGCTATTATTACTTTATTATTAATACTAGCCTACCCGTGCGCTCCGCTGCACCCGTTAGAAATAAATATAAAGTAATTCCATAATTAAAATAGGACATTTGAACCAGGGAACATTCGTGTTTGATATAAGGATAAATAGTTTATTATGTTACTTAATTTAAATTATATTTGAATAATTAAAATGCGATCATTTTGATTCAGAGACCACTCATTTGGTCATAAAAATTATTTTAGGAAATACAGGAAACGAATGTACAGAATAGCCTATCAAGTTTTCTGTGCATAAGAAGCTATTTCAATCTTACCTGTCCTCGATTCACTCAGAAGTTACTGTAATAACATTATAGCATTACGTCCATCTAGAGAAACTACACTTTCCAATGGTGAATTAATAATTAATTATACAAATGGGTTAATTTAGCTTCCGATATTACTCCATACAAACACAGAAACATTCTCTGTAGGCTATGATTCATAGCTTTCGATTGTTGTTGTCCAAGGCCTGTTATAGAGGAAGTCATTACACCGCCTTAGATTGCGTTGTTATTGTAATTTTAAAACTCATTTATCTCATTAAATATCAGTTCTATCAAAATTTTGCATAGAATAAAACTTATCGGAAATTATTTTGTCATGTAATATTTTTTATGAAAATTAATAATAAGGGAGATATTTAGATTTATTTAATTCAAGCCCCCTTATAACCCCACTTTTAAATAAAATATTTTGAATGCCATATAGCCTAAATTCTAAGTTACAACAAACTTAATTTATATTCCAATTTTCATATAAATCGGTTTAGCCATTATCGCGTGAAAAGGTAACAGACAGACAGACAGACAGACAAACAAAAATAAAGAAAAGCGATTTTCGGTTTCATAGCTGTTAATTATATATGTTAGGACCAATTATTTTTGGAAAATCGAAAATTACCTGAAAAATTTCGGCTACAGATTTATTACTAGTGTAGATTATGACTGTATTTTATTATTATTGTAATTATTGAGTGTAATTAGTTACCACTGCCACCGGATATTTACCCATTTGCAGTGTGAATAAATACATAACAAATTAGCTTAAAGACAATATAAGAACTGAAATCGAGTCAATGAGTGAAGCAAAACTTCTTAAAGTATTTAACAATTTCATAAGAAGATGTCAACAGTGTGTAGCAGTTAGTGGGGGACATTTTCAACACCTACTTTGAGCTGGTAAGTACAAATTCCTATACTAAATGTTTTAGTGCCGGCAGACCGGGTGGCCGCAGATAAGCTCCTAACGGCGGGCGACTGGAAAATGAAAATTGCGGGGCTAAAAAAAACAGTGTCACTGTAGTATCACAGTCTAGTATATACAGTCGCGAAGCTCAATACGTAGTAAATATGCAAACATTAAGTAGTTGCTCACCACTAGGATCGCTAATATCGCCTCATTACAGGCAATGCAAAATAGTACCGTCACAATCTATTGTTTCTAGCACCCTCAAAACTCAAGCTTCGTGACTGTATATAGTAGATTGTGGTAGTATTTATAGCATCAAAAGTAGTACACCTTGCACAAACTAAAAGGCCCATTCACAATGAAAATTAAACATAACCGTAACATAAACACAGAAGTTTGCGCCCAGGCTACCGAATGGGATCATTCACAATGATTCACATAAACACTGGCATTAACATTACCGTTACCAAGAAATGGATTTAGAACATCTCAAAATCTGTGCGTCAGTGGCTAACCATGACAATATCTTTGAAAAATATTGGAGTGCAAGAGGTCAAATGACTTTATTGTCAAATGCCTGGCAATAGAAAACAACAACAACAACATTACCGTTGTCTAACGATCTGTTAATATGAAAGTTTGCGAACTCCAAACTTTCATGCTTATGCTTACGTGATTTGCAAACAGAACACAATTGTAGTGCACTGAAATATACGACAGAATATAGGGAAATGACGTCGTTGTTATGTTTCCATGGTTACCAAATATCTTTGAGGTTATGTTTATGTTCCCATCTTGAATGTTCTTGATTTTACCGTAACGTTTACATTTTTAAGTTAACGCTTACGTTAAGTTTAATTTTCATTGTGAATGAGCCTAGTTTGCAGGAACATAAATTGCACTGCTACTTTGTCTTTCATTGCTGAAGCATCCATTTTTATTTGTCACACTCTTCAATAATTTATTATTGTGTTATTTTGACGTTATCGTTCTGTTGTCATTGTGAATGGTAAGGTGAATCGTATTTTCATTTCATACGTTTATGTCTTCACGTTAATGTTGTTTTCTTGTGAATGGGTCTTCAGCCTATTTTACAAGTCGTGATTGCAGAGCAGTGGCGGATATTTTGCTTGTTCTGTACTTACATTGACGTACTTGGTGTTGTAGCTGATATTCCTCATGCTCAGCTTGAAGGGGCTGTCCAGGAGCTCCGTGAGAGTGTTGATGGCATCGCTCGGCGTCTGCAGCAGGGACACGATGATGGCGGAGTACGACGTCGTGAGGAAGAGCGCCAGCAGCAGCAGGAACAGGAACACGATCCGGGACGACATGTTGTCTGGCGAGCGGGGAGTTCCTGAACCACAAATTTGTCAGCTGTCAGCTTGCCTTATATCCTAAGACATTATTATTATTATTGTTATTATTATAGTTATTATGATAGTTATTATTAATGTTATTATTGTTATTATTATTATTGTTATTGTTATTATTATTATTGTTGTTATTATTGCTATTATTGTTATTATTATTGGTATTACTATTGTTATTATTACTATTATTATTACTATTATTGTTATTATTATTATTGTTATTATTATTATGGTTATTATTATTGTTATTATTCTTGCCAATTCATATCTTTACAATATTACTTATATTATTCCAGTCTTCATTTATTTGATTTCATTAATACATTTGTAATTCATTCTATTCAATTGTCATTATTTTAATTATCTCACTGAACTAATTTCAATAATTATTATTTGTGCTTTTGGTCAATTGATTAATGTAGACTATTATATTGATTGTATTTCATCTCACTGCCATTTCTGTCATTCATTCTGATCATCATTTGTTGTTTTGTTTGTATCGTGCTAAACTGTAATTGGCCTTGTGCTGTTGTTTCGCACATTAATATTCTAATTAAATAAATAAATAAAATAAATTATTATTATTATTATTATTATTATTATTATTATACTACCAAAATTGAAGTAACTGATAAAAATAGATGGATAACATATTTTTAGCAATTATGGAATAATGAGATATTACTTGGTAGGCTAATTGCCCAACTTCAAATAATGATCATCAGGAACACTTTACCATAGATGAATTAAATGATGTTCTAAAGCAATGCAAGAAGAACAAAGCTCCAGGATGTGGCAATATTAATATGAAACTTTAGAAGTACGCCAGCAGTGAAATCAAAGCACGACTATTAACATTGTATAACGGAATTTTAGCTGGAGAAAACCGCCCGGATATTTGGCATAAGGCTCTAGTTATAACAATTTTTAAAAAAGGAGATAGGAATAACTGTGAAAATTACAGAGGTACTGTATTAGTGTTCTAAATTCAGGATATGAAATTTACGCAAAACTTTTAAAACAAAAACTATATATATTTTATGAAACAAAATTAATGGAATAATCAATCTTCTTAATGTATCCAGCTGTTTGCTGACAACGTAAAGTCCACTATAGTCCACTGTAGTCTATTCAGTTGTTGTTTTTCACGAGAAATGAGGGGTATTTTGATCGGTGTTCATTATAGATGCCTGTTGCTAGTAGCCCTCTCGTGGGTACTCACCTTGTCGTGGTGAGGGGGCTTAAACTAGTTGTTTAAGCTAACAAGTAACAAAGAGGTACCCACATACGCTGCATTAACACCAACGCAGTCCCACTATATTTTTCACTGCTTCTGATTCATGGAGTCCCTCAGTGTAAAATTCTCCGGAGGTAAAATAGTCCCACAAAATTAATGGAAGAACAAAATGGATTCCGGAAAGGTAAATCATGTGCTGATGGGAACTTGAAAAAGGATAACAGAAAAACGAAGAGATTTTAACAAAGAGACATATTTGGCTTTTATCGATTTTGAAAAGGCTTTTCATAAAGTTAACAGAAAAAAGTTATTTGAAATTAGGAAATAATGTCATGTTCCAAACCAATTAATAAATGCAATCCATAATTGTGAAAATTATATATATATTGTACATGCAAGGTATAACAAAAGCCTGAACTAACCAAACCTAGCCTATCATAGATTCGTATATGCAAGGTGTATAAAGCGAAGTACGAAGGGAACTACCCCAGAGCTATTTAAGCCGTCTTCTGTTTTAAAATTCAACTGAACTGATTTTGTTCATGACTTCTACATCACTACATCCTCATTCCTCTTGTGGAATCCTGGGAAACGAGAATGCGGATGCTTTAGCAAAGAAGGGCAGCACTGCTACTTACAGACCTGTTACTAAATCTACGTATTACTCTGTGAAAATATTGATTAAATCTACATACCTAGACTACAACAAACAAAATTTGATAACGCAATCTCAAGGAAAAAAATGGAACTCTCTGCATCATAATCCACAGTTAATTCCCGATTTACCACGAAAATCGTCTGTAGCTGCATTTAGACTGGCAACAGGCCATGATTGTTTGGCCAAACACCTGCATAGAATTGGAATATATCAGTCCCCTAAGTGTCCATTGTGCAACTCAAACCAAGAAATGGATTCGGAACACCTCAAAATCTGTGCTTCAGTGGCTGGCCATGATAATATCTTTGAAAAATAATGGAGTGCAAGAGGTCAAATGACTTTATTGTCAAACGCCTGGCATTAGAAAACAACAACAACATCCTCTTACCTTCTGCACACACAATTGCTAAAGAATTGAGAGCGGCGTCTCCAAACACCAGAGGCGGCTCTTCGCGTGGGTTCATGTAGCGCTCCAGCTTCTCCGTAACATACAGCGCCACTGCCAGAACGGCCACCATAGACATGTACGTAATCCACACGGATCGGCTGAATGGAAGCGTGTAGATTATGGAGACCTCTGACAGCGACGGCTTCAAGAACTTGAAGGAAAGTCTGGAATAGAGCACAGTTTAGTCGCTACATACTGAATCATCCACAGCATTGGTAGAAAGTTCGTACCAAAACAATAGATTTCAGCGAGGAGTACAGATGTCACCCGTGCCTCGCTCTGCTCCCGCTCGCTACAAACGATACACAATACGTTCACATAAACACGAATAGTATCATTTTGTGGAGATCTGTAAGTCGTGAATAGTTTGAGGAATATTGTTGCTTTACAGAGTGCTGCATTGGAGTTAAATCGCTCGATTGAACTCGGTCGAGTGTCGCACCCTCGAGTGAGATAAGATCGGTCGTGATACGCTCGTAATACATAGAAGCACAATACAAGGTCATCTCACCGACATGTCTTATCTTGTATGGAAGGCGACAGATAAGATACACATATGTTTTGCTCACACGGTAAAAATAAGGCTTTATTCTCTGCGTTTATGACAAACGTTTAATGGAACAGTCAATGGAACGTACCAAAACAGGAACATGAAGTTACAAATAAAATAGTATGAAAAACTTCGATATACAGTTATTATTGCTAATTAATAATTATTCAATATTTGATTTACCACATATATTATATGATAGGTCCATACATAGTGTTCCGCCTATATACTGCGACAATGTAGAAATGTTTTACAAAATATTATTGATATAGCAGTAGATTAATAACAATATTAGTACAGAGATAACGTCACAGAAAATATAATAAAACGAATAATCATGCTGCACAACTGTTACAGACGCTAAGATTGATACACTAATTATTATTATTATTATTATTATTATTATTATTACTAGAAAACTTGATACAGTTCTTGCATTATCGTGATTGTGTTCTCCGTTTATAATAATTACATTTATATCCAATAATATCTATCAGATGTGGCAAAAACAAAATCACTCCTGTGTGAAAAAAAAAAAAAAAAAAAAAACATTTACCTACAACATTTATATTACATTTTAAAGCAAGTTTTGTAGTTGTACTATGGAGAGGTTAGTTAAACACTGCAAAGTTTTAAAATTATAAATATCTATGATGTTACTACACAGTTCATCACTGTAACAAGGACGAATGTCTAACGCTCGGCGTATATCGTTCGAGGATTTATCGCTCGTGACAATTTTACCCATCATGCATGTGCGCTACCTATCGGATTATGCTATGAACTACTTGGCGCTCGAGCGAAAACGTCCGATGCAGACCTCTGTTAGTTTATATTAATAATTTAGGTTTTGAACAAAGTGAGCTATTTTGTTATTATTGTATTGTTTACGTAATGTTAATATTATGCATAATTCCAAAAAAAGAAAACTTGGAAAGTAAAAGGAATTCTCTTTGACGCTAGGGGAACTTCATTTAAGTCAAACAAAACCATTCTCTTTCCTCTCAAATTTTATAATAAGGACATTAACAAAATTTGTGTAATGGTATTGAGAGATTCATTATTCATTTTACACAATCACTTGTATAACACTACGTAATATTATTTTTGTTACTTCATTTCATTACTCTTACTTGTAGTTTTATCTCATGTTTCTCTGAAATCAAATTGTACTTTATTTTTAAATTTATTATTGTTCTGTATTCTCTCCGCAAATCATATTGTATCCTATTTTTTAATTTAACATCTGCTTTGTATTCTGGATCCTAGTGGTCGGCCGTAGATGTCGGCCAACATCTCAGGTTATTTAGCGTCTGAATGATATGAAGGTGATAATGCCGGTGAAATGAGTCCAGGGTCCAACACCGAAAGTCACCCAGCATTTGCTCATGTTGGGTTGAGGGAAAACCCCCTGAAAAAAGCTCAACCAGATAACATGCCCCGACCGGGAATCGAACCCGGGCCACTGGTTTCGCGGCCAGACGCGCTGAACACCCCCTCGCCCTTAATTGTTTCAGATAATCGATGCTCTACTGTAATATAAAATATCACTGAAGAGGGTAAAATCACAATGCTAAGTACTGAAATAATAATAATAATAATAATAATAATAATAATAATAATAATAATAATAATAATAGGTTCTGGCTGATATGTACATCTATTATCAGGCAGTACATCTCACTTGACGATATGTATCAGAGGAAGAACAATTGTTTGTATACATCTGAAGTGTGATTAATGGAGGGGGAAAGGAACTGGCCACCCTAACCCATTATCTCCTGACCTAGTTGCCTCATGAGCGATGCATTTTCGGTGTTGCTTATGAGGTTCAAACCTGTGTTCGGCCAGTTGACAAAATAATAATAATAATAATAATAATAATAATAATAATAATAATAATAATAATAATAATAATAATAATAATCGAAATGGAAATACAAAAATTGGAGATTTATCCTTCGAAGAGGTGGAAAAATTCAAATATCTTGGAGCAACAGTAACAAATATAAATGATACTCGGGAGGAAATTAAACGCAGAATAAATATGGGAAATGCCTGTTATTATTCGGTTGAGAAGCTTTTGTCATCTAGTCTGCTGTCCAAAAATCTGAAAGTTAGAATTTATAAAAACAGTTATATTACCGGTTGTTCTGTATGGTTGTGAAACTTGGACTCTCACTTTGAGAGAGGAACAGAGATTAAGGGTGTTTGAGAATAAGGTGCTTAGGAAAATATTTGGGGCTAAGCGGGATGAAGTTACAGGAGAATGGAGAAAGTTACACAACACAGAACTGCACGCATTGTATTCTTCACCTGACATAATTAGGAACATTAAATCCAGACGTTTGAGATGGGCAGGGCATGTAGCACGTATGGGCGAATCCAGAAATGCATATAGAGTGTTATTTGGGAGACTGGAGGGAAAAAGACCTTTAGGGATGCCGAGACGTAGATGGGAGGATAATATTAAAATGGATTTGAGGGAGGTGGGATATGATGATAGAGACTGGATTAATCTTATATGAGGGCGGCAATGAACCTTCGGGTTCCTTAAAAGCCATTTGTAAGTAAGTAAGAAAGTAATAATAATAATAGGTTCTGGCTGATATGTACATCTATTATCAGGCAGTACATCTCACTTGACTAAATGTGTCAGAGGAAGAACAATTGCTTGCATGCATCTGAAGTCTGATTAGTGTGATATGTAGCTAGTCCGCGATGTATGCAATGAAAGGGGGAAAGGAACTGGCCACCCTACCTCAGCATGTGCTGTTTTAGTTACCTCATGAGCAGGCTTCGAGATTTGGGACCCGATACAATAAGTTTACTGTGCATGGACTATAGGTTGTTGACTCGCTGCAGGTAGTGAAAGGTAGAGACGTGTTGAGGTAATAACGTTGCTATTTAGAGTAGAGTACGGTAGTATGGGGAAACAGACACATATGCACATTCTGAAAGTAGATATACATTACACAATGACAATGTCAAAGAATGTGAAAAGCATTTATTCTCCTGTCTTTTATAAGCATTTCTGTTTAATTATACACAGTGTTAATGGTGGAAATAAGCATGTAG
Source organism: Periplaneta americana (assembly GCF_040183065.1). Taxonomy (NCBI): domain Eukaryota; kingdom Metazoa; phylum Arthropoda; class Insecta; order Blattodea; family Blattidae; genus Periplaneta; species Periplaneta americana. The sequence goes on along the minus strand of NC_091131.1, from coordinate 13,937,666 downwards.
CAATTTAATTTCTTCATTTATCCTATTGGTCGTCATTAGGTAGTGCAGTTACAGTACCGAATTGCAATGTACTACAAGATACATTCTCAGTGTCTCAAACGTAAATCTTTTTCGGTCATCTGCCAAACACAGTTTGTACTGTGAAAAGCTGCGTTCTACGTCGCATGACGTCACAGGAGCAAAACGAAGAAACCTAACATCATTGCAGTCTCTAAGAGGCAGTCGTTTATTCTCGGGTGATTCTATGTCCACTAATTTTCTGTTTATATTACACAATGCTCCATATCCGTTATTTTTACATAAAATTGATTTCACTTCTGTTTTAGACGTTCAGTAACCGGTGTACTTGGTGTCTCATTAATTCTCTGTGTCATTTCCTCAACTAATTCGCGGGCTTCGGCATCTCTTGCTCTGACTTTTCTAACCGTGTAATAGTTTCAGGCACAATTTGAAAATATATTTGTGTGAAAACCAAATTATTCGCCAGAACCTTCAAATCCAGAGCGTTTTCCTTTGCGTATTTGTTGGCATTCATTCTACAGTACCCCCACCCACTGTACGCTTTACCACTATACTCAGTACGCAGTTATGCGGATTTCCCACTGAACTGCTCTATCGGGTCCGAAGTCTCGAAGCCTGCTCATGAGTGATGTCAAATTGGTATCACTTGTGAGGTTCAGACCTGTCTTCGGACAGCTGAGTAAACAACAACAACAACAACAGCAACAACAATAATCAAATTGTAATATAACATAACATGTGTGTTCGTGACAGATTTTCCGACTTTTCGAATAATCAGGCAGTACTTTTCAAGTTATGAAAGTTGCGACTCACTTGTAGGAGGAAGACTCCCCGGCGTAGTCCAGTCTGTCCCAGCGGCTGTTTTTGTAGAAGATGCCCGAGGCGCTGATGACGCAGTGGCCACACTGCAAGGCCCCCACTACGCCGTCGTAGCAGTCGGTGCCCTTCTTGGGGTAGCCCCACGCGTCTACAATGGTTATGTTCATGCTACGGCAAACATAACACCAGGTTCAAGCAGCTGCGTTTATTCTTTAAATGAGATGTAAAGTCTCATAGAAGAATTTAATTACAAGATACTAGAACAGAGTAGCATAGAGAATGGAATGACAATAAACAGGAGCAGGCCTACAACACAGTAATATGCAAGAGAGTAATACAGAGACAAGGAACAATTCAAACAAGGCGCTACATCAGTGTTAATTGGGAATCTACCCCTTCCATCCTAGTAGCCCTAATTCGCGAATAACAGTTTTATTCAACGTTAAAAATAGAGCTGTTTACAACACAGTGAATACAAAAGGACAAATATTCGCACTATAAAAGAAAATAACAGAATACGATTAACCTAGAAGCAGGACAGATCATGATTATATGACTTACGTGAAATTAAGCATCTCTGAGATGAGTGACGTAAGCTCGTAGCTGCACTTGTCTACGGTGTTCTTATCCTTGGTGTATAAATTCCGGAAGTTCTCCAGAGGTTCGTCTCTTGCCTGTAACGAAACACATGCAACGATCCAAAATTTTGTACTTCAAATTCACAATTATCACTACGTTGGATAGGGCGCTGTGGACAATAAGATAACTCCTTAATGGGGTGGCCACCAGGGTCACCTGATTTAATACCTTGCAATTTTTTCTTGTGAAGGTTTGTGAAGGACATTGTTTCTGTATCACCATTCCTCGCTAACCTTGAGGAAATTCGCGACCGTATCACCGCGGCTGTGGCACTGATTGATCGTGATATAGTGACACGTGTGTGAGATGAAATGGTTTATCGACTAGATGTCTACCGTACGAGAATTTGTGAGATGTGTAAAGAAAAACCTTGGAGAGTTTACCTACATTTCTGTGTAATAAAATGTATATCCGTTGCTTAGTTTATTTGTGGTGAATTTCTTACGGACTTATGATAGATTGATAGATTTATTGATATTAGTTCACAAAAGTACAAAACTTAATACTTACTTACTTACAAATGGATTTTAAGGAACCCGAAGGTTCATTGCCGCCCTCACATAAGCCCGCCATTGGTCCCTATCCTGTGCAAGATTAATCCAGTCTCTATCATCATATCCCACCTCCCTCAAATCCATTTTAATATTATCCTCCCATCTACGTCTCGGCCTCCCTAAAGGTCTTTTTCCCTCCGGTCTCCCAACTAACACTCTGTATGCATTTCTGGATTCGCCCATACGTGCTACATGCCCTGCCCATCTCAAAGGTCGTGCCAGAGAATCAGTCCTATTCCGAGGCTTATTGTAGGGATTCGTAACAAGCTGTTTTTTACGGTGATGGGTTGTTAGCCCTTCGCCCAACCCCCAAGCTGGAGGACCACCCCTTATCGGCTGTCCACGACTGCTTATTCAATATATTCGCAGCTACCCTCCATATCTGGGGGCCGTCTCCTCTATCCGCAACCTGAGGACGCGCCATGCCGTGGTGATAGTGACCCACAATACATGGCGTACAAAACTTAAAAAATTAAAAAAATATTTATATACAAAAATAGTTATACATAATTAATATACAATTTCCTAAACTAATTAATTTATCGCAAATCTTAATAATTTATTGGTTCAAACTTGCACTTACGTCTGGTTTCAGTGCATGTTTAAACCAATCGTAATAACCATTAAGATTTTAAAACTTATTTATCTGCTTCTTTTCACAATTTACTACCATAAATATTTTTAAATCAATTTTCTTTTTTTTACTTTAAACATCTAAATTTATTCTATAACTTTAACCACTCACCACTAAGGCAGAATTCAATATAATTCCGTGGTAGTCTTGTCTTGAAACTCTGTCTGGCAGTAGCTGACCTGGAGACCAAGACACTAGAGGTGTGGTTATGATGGGTAAGTGAGGTGCCAGTCTGTACATCTCCTGCAGTAGAATTTGTTCTGGATGAGATCCTGGACGTGCGACCATCAGCTGATTGTCCACGGGCAGTGTGAGTGGCTCTAGGGCCAAGGTCAGCTGGTCTTCTTCCCCTTGTGGAGCTGGCTTGTAAGTCATCGCTAGCACCAGCCACTGATGCAGCAATTTCAAGTGGTTACTCTTTTCAGCCTGCGCACAATAAGCAGAGTTGGTCATTAACATGTTAAAATATTGCAAATTCTTTATTTGGGGGACCGTCCAAGTATATTTATTTTTATTTATTTATTATTTAAATTTAAATATACAGAATATATATATATAATTTGAACTGGTAATGGAAATTACGTGAAAACGGCTGAACGTATTTTAATAAATGACTCTTCATTTTGAAGCTTGGAACCCAAAGCTTTTCAGAAAAATATTAGTTTTCAGTGAAATGTCAAGTTTCCTACATCATTTTCCTATTTTCCAAAATCCATCTGTCGTAGGTTTTGAAAAATATGGCTTTTCAGAATAAAGCAAAACACACACTACAATAAACAATATTACACGAAGGCCATGATCTGCAGGATTACTGACATATTTAGAGTTCAGATGGTGTATGAAAATAATTTACATGTCTGATTCTCTGGTCTGTAGTTTTCCGAGTACAGCTGTGTATTGGATATTAAGAACTACAAAACTTAAGAATGTTTGATGAGATTATTACCATTAAAATGAAATATTATTATAGTTAACGCAATATTATGTGAGTAGACCTATTTTCCACTAATTACACACATTAATGCTATATTGGTGATATGAAAGTGAAACCTTTTGAGGTTTTATGTAGGCCTAAGTAGACGCAGAGAAAGAATATTTTAAATTAGATCTTTATTTCTATAATTTACTGAGTAACAGCTATATATATTGTTATTGAAAATTATAAGACTTACGTAAGGTAACAATATTGTTATTAAAAATGAAATATTTTTATAGTTATTAGTCAAGTGATGTAGGTTTTTTCATATATTTAATGACAGTGTGATGTAGATGTTTATATGTGTGATTCTCTAATTTTCCTAGGTAGTAATGAGTCATGCTTCCTATTTTAGCTGCGTCTTAAAACTAAATCAAAATTAATTTCATATTTCTTTTGGTATAATCGAACCTGAAATTTTCTTAATCTCACCTATAATCCGCAATGACCTGAAATAGCTACTGCATTACTCCCACATGAAAAATTCCCTGATCGTTCAAACATTGTTAGTTGCGTTTTCGCATTGAAACTCAAGAACTGAAGGTGGATAGGTTCAAGGAAAAGTATTTGGCATAAAAAGCATTCAGAGGGAGCATGTTTCACTATTATGGAAGCAAATATCTTTCAAAATGTCTGGTATTCTTCATTGGAAATAAATTTGAAAAATTTTAATTTGAACTTCTAATGAACTTAGTTTGCAGTATTTGCTGCACAAGCCACTAGTACAGAATATAATTACAACTATCTATATATATAATTTGAACTGGTAATGGACATTACGGGAAAACGGCTGAACGGATTTTAATGAGTGACCCCTCATTTTCATGCCTGGCATCCAAAGTTTTTCGGAAATATAGTAGTTTTCAGTGAAATGTCAATTTTCGTACATAATTTTCCTATTTTCCAAAATCCATCTGTTGTCAGTTTTCAGAACTAATTTTATTGATTCACGGCCGACTTCATTGAATTTCAGAACAAAACACACACTACAATAAACAATAGGCTATTACACGAAGGCCATGACCTGCAGGATTGCCGACATATTTAGAGCTCAATTCAATTTTTTATTAAAAACTGATTCTGCAGTGTATAATTTTCTGAGTACAGCTGTGTATTGGATATTCAAATCTACGAAACTTGAGGTGGTTTAATGACATTATTACCATTAGAAATTAAATATTATTGTAGTTAATATCATGATGCGTCTATTCTTCATTAATTGTACATAATATTGATGCTATATTGATGGCTTGAAAGTGAAACGTTTTCAGGTTATGTAAGTAAATGTAGAGAATATCTTAATTTAGTTCTTCGTTTCTATAATTTACTGAGTGACTGCTATATATAACTACAAAACTTAAGTAAGATAATAATATTGTTATTAAAAATCAAATATTTTTATACTTATTAACCCAGTGGGATTGGGTCTTTTTCATATACTTAATGGCGGTGTAGTGTAGATATTGATATGTGTCATTGTCTTCAGTATTGGCTCGAGAGAGCGCAAAAATTACAGTTCCTAAGGAAAGATCAAAAGGTATTACTTACTGATAAAATAAGAGGGCTAGAAAATGTAGTCTCCAGATCATTTCAGCAAGATCTCTTAGTAGGATAAAATGATTTTACGCTCTACATTTCAAGTTCTACATGCAGCAGCTATACGAAAATGCTATTATTCGAAAGCTTAGCAAACCTGACATTTTTTTAACTGTTGCCTACAATCCACAATGACCTGAAATAGCTACTGCTATCGTCCTGACATTGATACTTGCGTTTTCGAGTTGAAACTCAAAAACTGAAGTTGGATAGTTTCAAGAAAAAGTATTTGGCATAAAAAAATCCATTCAGAGGGAGTATGTTTCATTATTATGGAAGCAAATAACTATCAAAAAGACAAGTATTCTTTATTGAAAATAAATCTGAAACATTTTTATTTGAACATCTAACGAACTTAGTTTGCAGCAGCATTTGCTGCACAAGCCACTAGTAGAAATAGAAATAAAATACAACCAATATAAAAAGGAGATACAGTAATATTAACAGACGAAATGATAATCACACAAAAATGTCTAAGTGCGGCACGGGATATTTTATTACATGGCACATGTGCAGCCAGAGCTAGTCTCTCTCTCTCTCTCTCTCTCTCTCTCTCGAAATGTTGCGTGTTTGTGTTGAGTGGGGTGATTGGAGGTGTTATTTGTGTGTTTTGCCGTAGTAGTAGGTTTCCTGCATATTTTTAACTTAGGTTTGTTGTCTGTTTTTGTTATTGTGATGTCTAAGAAATTTATGGATGTAATTTAATTTATTAAATAAATTTATGGATATTTTTCTAGTCACTGAATCAAAGCTTTTAAACAAAATCAATAAATAATAAATATTAATTCCAGTGACTGTTGCATAATAAAGTTATAATCCTTCACCTTATTTGCCTGCATATTCAATTTATTTATTTTATGCTCGACCATGCCGAAATGTAGTAATTATACACCTGGTAGCAGTCCTTTAATGCATGTCATTAAATTACACCTATTCATCAAAGTTCAGGTTTACGATTATTCTCGGATATGCAATAGAAAGACAAGTATCGAAAACTTCACGGAGGCTGGAAATCCAATACTGTCGCAGAAGGTTATGTTCTGTTACTATAATAATTATCGTTAATTGTAAATAATATTCAAATAAATTCAATTTGTCATCTCGTTTTTCAATGTCGAATTCAATTTCAAGGTTATATCAAGACTAATGTTCATCTTACTCTCTAGATTATATCAAGGTCGTCGACATTCGTTTCCCGGAAAAAAAATCAATATTTTCGCGTCCGCTCACATCTCACAATTTATGATGTAGGCTATTGCACTCACATAACAATAACATGAATAGTTATGAATAATTTCAAGTTAGAAATATGGTCGAGCATAAAAAGTCGTATGAAACTTGCCTATAATGGTAATTAAGACGCTCGTATGAAAATTATGAAACTCGGTTGCGCTCGTTTCATAAACATCCTCGCGTCTTAATTACTACCATTAAAGGCTCGTTGCGTAATGTAATATTACGCGCGTCTTTTGAATAATAATTGAAGAAAATAACAAAAAACGGCAATGTTCCCAACATAAAAAGGAAATTAATTTTTTTTGAAGAACATAAAATATATCCAGAGTAGGAATATTTCTACTTCTTACCACAGATTATTTTATTTAAAACTGTGCTGTCTTGAGCTGTAATCTTGCACTACGTTGAATACTAAAATGAATTCAAAATTAGACTAACGTGTTCAAATTTCGTAAGGAGGAGGAGGAGGAGGAGATGATGATGATGATAGTTATCATCATACTTATTACGATTCTCAATATTTGAAATATGTTAAGAAAATAAATAAAATGTAGACACTTACAGCTGACATGAAATCAATACTGCCTTTACACTCAAGGTCTATAACGACTCCAGTATGAAAGTATTCAGACTTCAGCAAGAGTGAGACGTTAACATCAGCGCCAGGGTCTTGGAATGACGACATGATGTTGCTCCTTGACAGGTGTTTGTTCAGCCGTACCTTCTCTGGAACAAAAGGCGTAACGACATTAAATTCAATAACAACTATCAGTACACCGTATTTATATTCTCTATGTTTTGAACACCCTTATTATCAATCAGTTATTTCTTGTAAGAAACATATGCGAATTAAGTGACGCTGATTTCACTTAAATAAAGACGTAATACAGAGTGTTTCAAAAGTGATGGTCAATAATTTAGAGATGAAAAGTACAAACTCAAAGAAGCAAAACAGCTCTGATAAACATTAGTCCGCGAATTAACCGCTTCGTGCGATATTGTGTTAGGCAGAGGGAGGGGCAGTGCCGTGGCCTCCTAGGTCACCGGACTTAAATTCGATTAGATTCCTGTTTAGGGTCGTGTAAAATTCCTAGTTTACACTTGTGAGATTAACATACTTCAGGAATTGCGGTTTATGATTGAATGTGCCTTTCAGCAAGTAAGGGATGATCAAAGACTGCCCGAGAGGTTTCGCTGCTCACTACAGAGAAGAGCACAACGCTGTGTACAGATGCATGGACAGCATTTTGAACACCTGCTGTAAGTAGAATTCAGTTAGGGATGTCTGTATGTCTGCTCTTAGTTAGGAATCTTAACAGATAATGTGCATTATCTCTGCAACGGTTAATTTGCGGACCAATGGATAGTAGAGCTTTTTTGCTTGGGTTAGTTTGAACTTTTCATCTGTAAATTATCATAGCGATCTGGGGTTTTCACCATTATTCACAGGGAAACGGAGACTACAGTAGAACCCCGATTATCCGCCACCCTATTAACCGATTGGCGGATTATCCGACTGTCTATATCTCGCGCTTTTTTTTCTTCAGAAATAAATAACTTATATAAAGTACTGTTTTGTATATCATATTAGTAGTAGTAGTATTAGTAGTAGTAGTAGTAGTAGTAGTAGCAGTAGTAGTAGTAGTAATATTTATTTATTTATTTATTTATTTATTTATTTAACCTGGCAGAGATAAGGCCGTCAGGCCTTCTCTGCCTCTCTACCAGGGGATTACAACTATAATATGAACAATAAAATTACAATTAATATTAAATTTACAATTACAATTACAATAAAATTAAAGTGCGACAAGAATACCTGATTAATGAAAGCTAGACATTTTATCATAGAAGCTAAGACCAAAGAATATTTTTGTATTTACTTAATTACAAATTAAACCTACAATAACAAAATTGTATAGTGATGAAATTACCGGATATTGAAATATTTTGTGATAGATTAAGAGAACTATTTACAAGAAACCATGTCTGAACGGGTCTCAATTACTGACCAAGTGCCTAGTAAGTTTGCGTTTGAATTGAATTTTATTTCGACTGTCCCTGATGCTAGCAGGTAGCGAATTCCAGAGTCTTGGCAGGGCTATTGTGAATGAAGATGAGTATGAGGAGGTGTGATGGAATGGTATTGTTAGTATTTTTTCATGGCGAGAGCGTGTGTTCAGATTGTGGTGGGAAGAAAGGTAAGTGAAGCGAGACGACAGGTACGAAGGAATAGAAGAGTTCAAGATTTCGAAGAGAAAGAGAAGTGAATGTAAATTTCTTTTCTTATCTAGTTTAAGCCAACCTATTGCTTCCAGGGATGAGGTAATATGATCATATTTACGAACATTGCTTACAAAACGTACACACAAATTATGAGCACGTTGAAGTTTCGTTTTGTTGTCGCTGGAAAGGTCAGTCAGTAAAATGTCAGCGTAGTCAAAATAGGGAAATACAAGCGTCTGCACAAGGGACTTTTTAAGCAAAGGGAAGATGAACAATTATCCTTTTTAACACATGGATAATAGAATACACTTTTCTGCAGGTTTCTGTGATTTGCATATTAGTAGCACAATCTAGTGTACACAGTCGCGAAGCTCAATACGTAGTGAATATGCATCCATAGATAGTTGCTAACCACTAGGATCGCTACTATCGCTACTACTGCCTCATTACGGACAATACGAAATAGTACCGACACGGTCTATTGTTCCTAGTACCCTCACAACTCAAGCTTCGTGACTGTATATACTAGCCTATGTTAGTAGGTTCTACATATATAATGTTTTCGCTGTAGTGTGTTATTACAAGCCTTTATCGTCACACAGGATTGTCTACTGTTCGAATTGCCATTCTATAATATAACTTGTATATAAAATGTCTTCCACGGGTGTTAACAGAAAACGTGTTGTGCTAAGTATCGAAAAAAAAATCGAGATAATTGAATGGTTTGAGAAAGAAAAACTGTGACTCATCTGGCATCAGAATACGAGATTGGAGTAACAACTGCGCGATTTAATAAAAAAAACAAGGATAAAGAGTAAAAAAGTATGTAAATCAACAACATGAGACCTCTTTTATTCCTGTCTTTCCTGAGACAGTCATTACAAAGGGCTTCCTTGTCCTTTAAAAACCCGTCGTTTACAACCAGATTTAAAGTAGTGAACTTTTGATCCACTACCTAGCGAGTTAAATACAAGACCATGGAGGAAATTACAAAATCTTTCATGGTACGGATTATCCAATTTTTTCGATTAACCGTTCAGTCCATTCCCTTCATTACCACGGATAATAGAGGTTCTACTGTATTAGAATAGCCGATATTCTCAACACATCATTTTTCATTAGATTGAGCCTTTGATTAATTGAAATTTTGGCGTGTGGAACTTATATTCAAACAGATAATCACAGCATGACCAATGATTAGCTTGCTGGCTAATTTTGTCCTGAATGTACGATACGGGATACCCAGTTTCATCTCTCTTATAAGGATGTACTACGGATTTATTGGCTGCCAGTCTTCACTACATTACCGAGGAAAACTTACTGTTTAAATGGAGTTGTATTACGTACCAGATGCAGACCAACAAGACGCAACAACGGCCGAAGACACGTGGTTTTGCTGTAAGAATGACGTGATGAGGGAGAGCGTAGTTTGAACTAAAGGGGCACCAGCAGCGGAAGCGACTACCACAACGAGCTTTAAACAGATCCTTGTGACCAGAAGCAGCATTTCTAACTGGTGACTGTATACAAATATTTATTCCTTTTACTGAAATAAAAATTTCTGAAATCTGTAAATGAAGTTATACGTGAAGTATTTTTATTACTTCGATAATTATTATGATGTTCATTAGACACACGTAAAATGAGCTGAAGCACTTGGAAGTGAAGCGGAGAAGTCTTTTACATCGCGTTACTACGTGGGGTGAGGTCAATTTGTCAGCATTAATAGAAGATGATTACACGGAGTGTCAAGAGACATTTCTTTGATCTCTCTTTGAGGAAATTGATTGACTGACAAAGTCTTAAGAAAACTGTCCAAGACGTTCCGTCACCAGCCGAACATGAAAGACAGTTTATAAATTATCACAGAGGTCAAAGAATCATTAACTAGCTTTCTTCCCACCGTTAGTATCTACCGGCTTTACAATTTGTGAGTCGAGAATTAAAAACTTCTAGGTTCCGAATGGAAAATTTAGATACAGTGATAGCGCGCTGGCGTCCACACCTGTGGAGTAACGGTTAACGCGTCTGGCCGCGAAACCAGGTGCCCCAGGTTCGATTCCTGGTCGGGGCAAGTTACCTGGTCGAGGTTTTTTCCTGGGTTTTTCCTCAACCCAATATGAGTAACTTGCGGTGCTGGACACCGGACTCATTTCACCGGCATTATCACCTTCATCTCATTCAGACATTAAATAACCTAAGATGTTGATAAAACGTCGTAAAATAACCTACTAAAATAAATAAAACTAGCGGGCTCGCCATCTATCATATCGGGCCGGGTTCGATCCCCGGTCAAATCTGGGTGAAATTTATGGACAAAACAGGAGTTGTAGAGGATTTTTCTCAGGATACTCCCGTTTATCCTACCATTCCACCAACACTCCCCACTTCCACCTCATTTAATCTATCATCCGTACTTACTGGCTTTTAAAGAACCTGGACGTTCATTGCCGCCATTTTAATATCTTTCCATCTACGTCTCGGGCTCCCCAAAGGTCTTTTTCCCTCGGGCCTTCCAACTAACACTCTATATGCATTTCTGGATTCATCCATACGTGCTATATGCCCTGCCCATCTCAAACGTCTGGATTTAATGTTCCTAATTATGTCAGGTGAAGAATACAATGTGTGCAGTTCTGTGTTGTGTAACTTTCTCCATTCTCCTGTAACTTCATCCCTTTTATCCCCACCTTATTCTCAAACATCCTTAACCTATGTTCCTCTCTCTAAGTGAGAGTCCAAGTTTCACAACCATAAAGAACAACCGGTAATATAACTTACTTACTTACTTACAAATGGCTTTTAAGGAACCCGAAGGTTCATTACGCCCTCACATAAGCCCGCCATCGGTCCCTATCCTGTGCAAGATTAATCCAGTCTCTATATCCCCACCTTATTGTCAAACACCCTTAACCTATGTTCCTCTCTCTAAGTGAGAGTCCAAGTTTCACAACCATAAAGAACAACCGGTAATATAACTTACTTACAAATGGCTTTTAAGGAACCCGAAGGTTCATTGCCGCCCTCACATAAGCCCGCCATCGGCCCCTATTCTGTGCAAGATTAATCCAGTCTCTATCATCATATCCCACCTCCCTCAAATCCATTTTAATATCTTCCCATCTACGTCTCGGCCTCCCTAAAGGTTTTTTTCCCTCCGGTCTCCCAACTAACACTCTACATGCATTTCTGGATTCGCCCATACGTGCTACATGCCCTGCCCATCTCAAACTGTTTTATAAATTCTAACTTTCAGATTTTTTGACAGCAGACTGGATGATAAAATCTTCTCAACCGAATGATGACAGGCATTTCTCATATTTATTCTGCTTTAATTTCTTCCCGACATCTATCATCCCTAATAGTAAAACTATGCTGAAGTGATGTGTGGGGTATAAAAGACGAGCTACGTTTTCAGTAGCCTCCGTATTTCAGCTACCTATAAACTGGAATGAAGTTGCCTGATTTGAAGTATATGTGACGTCATAGAGCAGGTACAAGTACGTTCGTAAACAAAATAGTTACGGATCCTATGTCCTCTTTCTCTTGAAGGTCAAAATCGGGACGCAGTCCTACTGAGTAGTCTTATCTAGTTGTATTATTTAAATAACTGCATCTTTGTGGCTGATTGAAGGTTCATTGCGGAGGTAAAATACTTTAGGTAAGACGCTCAAGCGTGTAATATTGGAGGGCAAAGTTGAGAATATTTGAACTAATATTTACAACAACATTAAATTGTGTAAAACAAACGTAAAAGTGATAAAAAAAACAGTGCACTGAAAAACACTGCAATACCAAAAGGCACAAAAATTTTGTTGAACGTAATCCATATCAAAATCTGAAAATTATGAATATATGAACTTGACGTTTAGCATGGATTTATGCAGCCTATCATGATGCTCAGTGCCAGCATCCCAATGAATAAATTGAATAATATACATTCTAGGGAATTTATGGAAAAGTTACATAGAAAATTAGCGAGTTTTCAGTGATGAGCTTCATGCAACATCCTAATGAAACACGAAAACAAAATCAAACAATAGTGACATCTTGTACTATATCATACACCAATAACGTCATGTGCTATTGAAAGAATTTCTTGCAATATAAAATCATTTCAAGCGACATCCGCATATGTTCAAGTTCCGTAACTTATGAATGCACGTTATTATTCACTGCAAAGATCACGACGAAAATGAACATCACGGCTCAAGCATGTGTTTACTAGCATAGCTTCAGAATGTCGGCAGTTGACTGTACTCCACGAACACGCAGCGACGACGTGTTTGTTTACATCCTTATCTGTTGAATTACATGTGTTCGGCGTACTATATACCCGATGTGTCTTTAATGTAACGCAGAATTCACTACACCACTTACGAAACTTTTACTATATCCTGTAATTAAATCAGAATAGTCTGTCTTAAAAGTGAAACTTTCTGACTGAACGTGAGAAAATTGACAACTTACTGTGTGAACACCAATCAACGACATTAATATGCCGGGATCGAAATACAGCGATCGCCTATTGATGCGCTATAGGTCAAGTAGCTGAAAACCAAGCTGACATAACGCGGTGTAGTAAATTATACAATAAAACTACATTTAAGTTACACAATAAATGTTGATGGAAGGTAGCGAAGGTCACTTCGTGTCCACTTAACCATATACAGAAACAAATCTAATCACATTAGGACCTACCATGGTATTCTGACCGACCAGTCTATTAATCATCCGATTATGACCTAACCCTATGAAGTAAATGTTTAGTGCAGTTGAGCCAAATATTTATATATACTTACTTACTTACAAATAGCTTTCAAGGAACCCGAAGGTTCATTGCCGCCCTCACATAAGCCCGCCATCGGTCCCTATCCTGTGTAAGATTAATCCAGTCTCTATCATCATATCCCACCTCCCTCAAATCCATTTTAATATTATCCTCCCATCTACGTCTCGGCCTCCCCAAAGGTCTTTTTCCCTCCGGTCTCCCAACTAACACTCTGGATTCGCCCATACGTGCTACATTCCCTGCCCATCTCAAACGTCTGGATTTAATGTTCCTAATTATGTCAGGTGAAGAATACAATCCGTGCAGTTCTGTGTTGTGTAAGTTTCTCCATTCTCCTGTAACTTCATCCCGCTTAGCCCCAAATATTTTCCTAAGCACCTTATTCTCAAACACCCTTAACCTATGTTCCTCTCTCAAAGTGATAGTTCAAGTTTCACAACCATACAGAACAACCGGTAATATAACTGTTTTATAAATTCTAACTTTTAGATTTTTTGACAGCAGACTAGATGATAAAAGCTTCTCAACCAAATAATAACACGCATATATAAATATTTATATATCACTAATCAAATCATATTTGCAACCTTATGAAGTAAATGTCTATATCAGGCTGCACAAACAGCGCTCAACGAGCGCGCGCGCTCCTTCGGAGCGGGAGAGCCGTGTTTACCGCTCGCCGAAACGGAGAGGAAGATAAGTCAGAATGACATAGACTTGCTATAGGTAGAGGAGAGGGAAACGACCACTCAGTTATCTAGTGGAGTGCAGTGTGTAGGCCTATTCTCAGTAACTGTTTCACGTTGCTTACCTACTGCTACAGTACAGTATGGAGGAATCTAAAAGACGGAACATAACATTTAACATTTAACGATTTACAGCTCGAATTTATTGATCTTCAATGTGACCTAAGAGCTAAAGATCGTTTAAATAATACTACTAGTCTGGTTGAGTTTTACAACATTACATTAGCAATAATATCCACGACTACACAGGCTGGCTGTGAAAATGATTGCTATGTTTGGCTCAACATTTTTTTTGTGAGCAACTGTTTTCTATAATCAACTTTAATAAAGGCAGACATCGAACATCTGTAACTGATGTTTCATTACGATCAGTAGGCTACTGTTCCTTTCAGCTGCCAACAGCATGAAACCTCGTTTTGATGTACTGATAAATAAAAATATAACAAAATGATATTGTACATTTAAGTAGCTATAGAATTTCTATTACTTCTGTAAAATAAATATTTCTTTATTAATTAATAATAGTCCAAGATAATTTTGCAAACACTGAACGGGAATTCATTTCATAAGCACTCGTAATAGCACTTCCTTTTGTGTATATTTTGTACGAGATCACCCCTTCTCCAGTCCACCCTTATACAGAGCGCAGCTAATATCTGCATTCCGCTCATGAGCTGTGAGCCGGCTCGGAGAGCGCAAACCTTGTGGAGACCTTGTCTATATATTGTTTATGAAATCATTAGACAATTAAACGACGAAAAAGAGGTTATGTCGTATACTTACAGAAGTTGGAATGAAGAAAACATTACACGCTTCATACACCCGTCAGCAAATTGATAATTATCTTAGAATATAATATTCACATGTTCTATCTTAGTTATATCACATTGGCATAGGTTCAACAATAAAGTTAAACAAAATGTGAAGTAATGATAGAATTGTACACTACCATGTCTATCCATTTTACAAAGAGGACACACCAGTGCACTCTAGTGTCGATTTCAATATAGTGTACTTTTTATTTCAACACAATATTGCTTTTATTTATAACAATAATGGCTTTCTATATTTCTGAATTTAAACACTCTCGTCAACAATGGGTATTTCACTCCACACAGCAACACAGTATTCGTTATTGCACTCCACAGACGACAATGACATTTCACTTGGATTATTGAGAACAACAATGTACTCCTAATCTCAACTAATGTTCACAAAGCACTATTTACAAATCAGAACTGTCAGTTCTCAGTTCACAGTTCGTTTGCCTTAGCTAGTTCTTCTAGCTCATTCACTCAAGTTCACAGTATATCGAAACCAAGACTCCTGGAGACAGTCCACTGCACTCGAACTCAAAACTTCCAACTGCGTTGCTTCCGCCTGGACGCTGCTCAAGTTCACTCGCGTGTCGAACCCTAGACTCCTGGGCGATGCTGAATCACAAGCTGAAATCACTGTCCAATACTAACAACAACTGGCTCTCTTCGAAGGCTGCTCGCTTTTTATTAGTTAAACCACACTTTGCGAACCTTCGACCCTCGAAGTTTCTGCTTTTACAGACTTCTGTTCTCGCTGCTTCTTTTCCTGGACGATTCTGTTCGGGAGGTTTCGTTCCCCCCTTTACCTCGCCAGCGCAGCACCTGCAGCTTTACGTCCCCTTTGCTTCGTACCACACCTCAAATGCCCATGCACCAGATGCGCGCGCAACCTCCCCCTCCGCGCCGCCCGTCTCTCGCGCTCCCCGCCCCCTGTGGGACGCGCGATCGACTCCCGGCTGTCACAATATAATTTCTTTCTGCCAGCAGCCAAAATGTTTAATAATAAAGATAGATTGCACTAGTTGTGCATGGTGTTGTTAACACAGCTTGTTCGTTAGGTGAACTGTCACTTCTCACTTTCACAAAAGTTCACAATAGATGTTACCCGGGTTTTCACACAAAATGTTTAATTAACTATCAGTGGCGGCTTCTCAAGGGGGTTGCAGGTTTGTACACCCCCCAGTAATGTTCCTAATCTCCCGGCTTTGTTATTATTAAAAATATAATTTTATTTTATAATTTTCATTCATGATTATCTGCAGCTGGCGTCTTGTTTTGTACGTCTAGAGGAGCCTCCGAGCCTCTTGCTTTGCAAAGACGTTGAAAACCTAGGGAAGGTAGTTTATTGAGATGTTCGCCTAATGCGGGGTCAGGGGGGTTAGAGGCGTGGTCTACTGCTTTCCTCATTGAGAACGGTTTGTCGCACTCCCTGAAACGGACACCAACGTCAGTGCAGAAGAAACTAAATTCACTGGGAAAGTATCAGTTTCAACTAGACATTTGTCCGAAGTAATAAGCATGAAAAATGTACTCATTCGGCTTGTGCAACGAACAGTCGCATATTACTTTCTCAATCTAAGTACACACAAACGGTACAATATATAAAGGAGCTTGTATTTTGCTTTAAAGTTCTAAGAGTTGTCGTTCTGACAAGAAGTGCTGCTATCTCCTGACAGCCTACGAAAACTGCATTTGAATTTTATGAACGAAAACGTTGCACTTGGTATTCTGTGCTCAAATGTTTTTCATGAGGGTAAATCGCAATATAGAGAGCTCCGATCACGACCCCTTCCACTTTTGGACATCTCTATATAAATAGGTATGCTTGTATTTAGTCATTTTACTTATTAATTGCATACAAATTAGCTTTATATGTATACGCCCTCAGGTATACACGATTTTAAACTTTAAAGTAAAGTATGTTTAACTCCTCTTCGATATCCATTGTGCACCACCATATTTTCAAACCACCAGCCGCCACTGTTAACTATGGATTTTCTTACCACGAGAGCCCTGCTATTGTATACAAAATTTCATGTGAAGAATCCCAATCATGTTTTACAAATTTTATTTGAATTGGTAGGGAAGGTGATTTGGCGTGGTTCACAAAAATAAATTATGCACATTAGGACTTTAACACAAACACAGATTTTTATGCATTTTCTGGATATCTTATTTATACCTTAAAAAAACCAGTGGCTTATAGGTATAACAATCGCATTTTGTCACCAGGGCCGATGCTAGGAAGGGCTGTTCACAACCAAAATTCATTTTTCTGATCTCCACTGTGCACAAAATATTGAAAATACAATAGCTCAGAAATTTTCTATAACTACCATTTCACATTTTATCTCAACCTTATGCATAAACCAGTAGGGTCTAATGTTCATACTCGTATTTTGGTTTGTTAGATCTTTCTAAAAATTTTACCTTTATAAGTGGTGTCAAAATAGTAAATTATTAATCTTACGCCGAACAGCGATTCATAATAAAACATTTGTCTTCCTCAGTAGCAGGGTGTGAATTAATGGGGAGGGATGGGGGATTTCCCCCTGTTGGAATGTTATCCCCCTCTCATAAATTCATATTAACATTCCTGCCAGGGACAACTTCTATCCTCCTCCTCACAAAATGTATTTGTTTTAACACGAGTATCTAGGATTCTATCTCTCCCTCATCAGAAATCTTAATTCGCACCCTAATCAAAAGAAATGTGATTTGGTAACAATTCCAATGGTGAAGTGCACAAAGAAAGGAGAAAGGAGGCAAGGTTGCCCATGGTGATCAAATTCTGTTCACCAGAATATGCCTGGTCAACTTAAAAATGCTGGCGTAGCCATGTACTTCACAAAACGATGGAAGTTAACTGTAGACTTACATTATTATTATTATTATTATTATTATTATTATTATTATTATTATCACAGAACATCCTTCTACTCTTCATCTTTCACCGTCTTTGCAGCTCATCTCTGGAACTCTCTACTATAACATGTCAGAGACGGTCGGACATTGTCTAGTTTCAAAAATAAATTAAAACTGCACTTTTTGAATTAGATTCCTTTCAGTTATAAGCCCTTTTCTCTGCGATAGTTTTGTAAAAATATAGGCTATATGTTTCTTTCCTTCCTTTCCCCTTTTTGTTCTCTTTATCAGCCGATGAATTTATTATCTTACCCTTTTCATTGTGAATTTTATTTAATTTTTGTATTTTTTTTCTTTTTTTTATCATTTTATTACATTCCATTTTGTTATATTCTTCCTTACGTTTTTCCATATTAACCATTTGTACTAAATGAGTTGCTTTCACTATATTCCGATGTATTTTACTTTCTTTTTTTTTTTTTCTATTATGGTATTATTTTCATGTTGTTTGGTGTCGATTTTATTATGCTATTATTGTTATTATTTTTTTGTATTATGTTAGTATTCTGTTCTTTAATTTTTTGTTAAATTTTAACTGCTTGTATACTTTGTGACCTGGTAGAGTGTAAGAGAAGGCCCTATGACCTTAACTCTGCCAGTATAAATAAAGAATTATTATTATTATTATTATTATTATTATTATTATTATTATTATTATTATTATTATTATTATAGTTAGTTATTTAACGACGCTGTATGAACTACTAGGATTTTAGCGTCGATGGGATAACGAGAGAGTATTTGGCGAGATGAAGCCGAGGATTCGCCTCACAAGGGAAGTATCACACCTCACATGCCTCGAAACTTTGGTGACATAACAGATGTGCTACGAGAAGGCCTCGTGAAAAATATTAGTTGCCTGTTTCCACTGCAAGGCTCCGAAATAAACCCCGGAATTTGCATGTAAGTAATAGGGAAGTGGATACTAGTCGCTACTAGTTGGAATGGACAGCCCTTCCTGTGTGCAAGCCAGTGGAGCGGTGGGTGGCAATCAGCAGCGAACAGACGTACGTGAGTCAAGGTCAGTAATGCAAGCGGACGACTACAGGGTTATAGGTCTCGCAAGGACAGAATACCGACGGAAGGAATGCGAATCAAACAATGCGATAAGGAAGAGCGGGCGACAGGAAAGGTCACGAGATAACTTTAATGATATTCAAGATCAGTGTGGCAATGAAGTGTTTATTCGTTGTGCATGGTGCCGAAAAGAATCGTGCTTTAAACATTCAATCGTTGCCAGTCACTTCTGTCTCTTGTTTATACTTCATTGAGAAGATGGGACGAGAGAGAGTTTACTCCATTTCACACACGCACTCCACTCCGCTCGCCAGTGAGGCAGGGATGTCCAGCTGCGCCGCGTTATCGTCTGGCCACAGAAGGATTCCAGCTTCGATTTCGGGGCCTTGCAGTGGAAACAGGCAGCTAATGTTTTGCACGTGGCCTTCTCATAGTACATCGGTTATGTCACCAAAGTTTCGAGGCAAGTTTCGGCATGTGGGGAGTGATACTTCCCTTGTCAGATTACCTGACATTCGCTTTACGGTTGGGGAAAACCTCGGAAAAAATCCAACCAGGTAATTAGCCCAAGCGCACCTCGGGATCGGCAGACAAGCGCCTTAGCCGACTGAGCTACGCTGCTGGCTACATCATTTTTGAGAAGAATCTACGAAAAGGTGAACAAAGAATAATGCTCTAACAGTGATGAATAAGGTAAAGAGGCAGATGGGAATCAGGAGGAGGAATAGAAGTGAAAACAGACAAGAGAAAGAAAGGAGAAGAACGATGGGGAAATATAAGCTTTACAAATGACATCACATTTATTAACTTACACAATATTCACTTTATACAATAAACCATTAATCCAAAACAATGAGTCAGCAACACGAATTAAAGTTACATTTTTGCTGCAAGAAATAGTACGTAATATTTTGTTATAAAGAAAAATTTGTTATAACTTATAAGATACTTTTTTGTCTTTTAATAATTTGACACATATATAAGTAATAGAGTGATGAAACCAATCATAGCACGTACGAGTAATTCAACCAATATACTAGAAATAGGTGTCAGTAGGGTAATGACAAAGTCAAAGGCCGTGGTGTAATTGAACTCAGGTTCGAACCTGAGATCAGCTAATTTTTCGTCTCTTTGTTAATATTTTGTATAGTACATTATTTTAGATGCGTTATTTTGTTGTAAAGTGAAATAAAGGGGAATTTACTACATAATAATACATCCGTAATTCGCACTAGTCCAGCAATTTAGTAGCCTATGGCTATATTATTATTATTATTATTATTATTATTATTATTATTATTATTACTATTATCATCATTAATAATAATATTACCACCTTTACTTTTTAACTTCGCTCTAGAATATGCCATTAGGAAAGTTCAGTATAGCAGACAGGGTTTGAAATTGAACGGGTTACATCAGCTTCTTGTCTATGCGGATGACGTGAATATGTTAGGAGAAAATCCACAAACGATTAGGGAAAACACGGAAATTTTATTTGAAGCAAGTAAAGCGATAGGTTTGAAATTAAACCACGAAAAGATGAAGTATATGATTATGTCTCATGACCAGAATATTCTACGAAATGGAAATATAAAAATTGGAGATTTATCTTTCGAAGAGGTGGAAAAATTCAAATATCTTGGAGCAACAGTAACAAATACAAATGACACTCGGGAGGAAATTAAACGCAGAATGAATATGGGAAATGCCTGTTATTATTCGGTTGAGAAGCTTTTGTCATCTAGTCTGCTGTCAAAAAATCTGAAAGTTAGAATTTATAAAACAGTTATATTACCGGTTGTTCTGTATGGTTGTCAAACTTGGACTCTCACGTTGAGGGAGGTACAGAGATTAAGAGTGATTGAGAATAAGATTCTTAGGAAATATTTGGGGCTAAATGGGATGAAGTTACAGGGGAATGGAGACAGTTACACAACGCAGAACTGCACGCATTGTATTCTTCACCTGACATAATTAGGAACATTAAATCCAGACGTTTGAGATGAGCAGGGCATGTAGCACGTATTGGCGAATCCAGAAATGCATATAGAGTGTTAGTTGGGAGGCCGGAGGGAAAAAGACCTTTAGGGAGGCCGAGACGTAGATGGGAAGATAATATTAAAATGGATTTGAGAGAGGTAGGATATGATGATAGAGACTGGATTAATCTTGCACAGGATAGGGACCGATGGTGGGCTTGTGTGAGGGCGGCAATGAAACTGCGGGTTCCTTAAAAGCCATTTGTAAGTAAGTGTTATTATTATTATTAATACTATTATTATTAATATTATTATGAAAGCAATAATTAATTATAATTATATTATTATAACTATAATTATTGGGATAAAACCTCGTAAGAACTTCTGTTAGTTGACATAGTCTGGTTCTCGTCTCTTTCAGATGCCTTGCCTGGTTTTTTTCTCCAGGACAATTGATAGTCCAAACGGTTTATCGATTTTCCTTCGATGTTGAAGAAATGCCGCACTTCAAATCAGGCTTTATTTTATGTACCACATTTGAAACTTCATTTATTCAATTCATATGTCTTTTTCGCTGTTAATTTAATTGTTAAATAAGGTTTTGAAACTGTAATTTCGTTTTTCTCGATTGTGAAGAAAATTGACTTGCGTACCTGTTTTTTTCCCCTTCCCCTTCATTTATTTCAGCTGAATCTGATGATTTTTGAGACCTAAATCTGAGGATGAAATATGTTTACTTCTTTAAATATTTATTTTTTATCACGTGTGAATGTGTTCAATATTTTGTAAATTCAAGAACAATTTACATGTTTTCCTTTTCATTTGAAAAAAAAAAAAAAAACTGACGCATAACTAGGAATAAAGGATAAATTCATAATTTCATGCAAGTATGAAATAATATTATGTTACAGACAATTAGATATCATTTTAACAAATATTTTGTGTCTAACCACTGAGAATAATATGCATTTACATAATGTAACTTATTATTCATCAACTACTTTTGCTGTATTTTTCCTACTATCTAAATAAGACGATTATATATTAAAGCAAAGCGATTCTAAACTGTTACAGTAATAACATTTATGCTCGACCATGCCGAAATGTAGTAATTATACACCTGGTAGCAGTCCTTTAATGCATGTCATTAAAGTACACCTACTCATTAAAGGTCAGGTCTTTCAGCCAATGACGACTCAGGTTACAACTGTTCAGCCAATGACAGGTCAGCTTTCTACCGTTATAAAACCGCAAGTATCGATTATTCTCGGATATGCAATCGAAAGAGAATTAGCGAAAAGTCACGGAGGCTGGAAATCCAATACTGTCGCAGAAGGTTATGTTCTGTTACTATAATAATTAGCGTTAATTGTAAATAATATTCAAATAAATTCAATTTGTCATCTCGTTTTTCAATGTCGAATTCAATAATCAAGGTTACAATATTATAATATTATCAAGTTTAACGGGACTACGTCAAGGTCAATGACATTATTGTTTCTCGGAAAAAATCAATACTTTCGCGTCTGCGCACATTTCACAATTCACGACCTAGAACAAGGTCACTTCCGATCTTGTCAGATACAAATAAAATGTATACATCTGAATACCGGTAATTTCAAGTTAGAAATATGGTCGAGCATAAAAAGTCGTATGAAACTCGCCTATAATGGTAATTAATAAGCTCGTATGAAAATTATGAAACTCGCTTGCGCTCGTTCATAAATATCCATACTCGATTCTTAATTACTATCATTATAGGCTCTATGCATAATGTACTATTTTGATTATGAGAATACTCGTATAAAATGTACATAGGCCTATAACATGTCACGTGACAATAAAACACACATCACAGATATAATAATTACTCCAGAACTTAAACGACAAAACAGATTTCTAACAAGAACACAAGCTTTTATACATCCTACTCCTGTTGGTTGGATTTGAAGTCTTACATTTAATTATTACATTTCCTCTTTGACCTGTCCCCTTAGACCAGTGATCGCCAAAAGCTGTGTCGGGACACATGCCCCTGTCTCCACTCAAGCGTGACCATGACATCATACCCCCACCCTCTGTTTACAGCCATCACTTCGATACAAGTAAAGACATTTATCAGCAGCGGACGTACGCATGTAATGTTACAAGTGTGTAGGATAATATGTTTCGATGTCTTTCGAAAACAGATAGTAAGTAAAAACTTAATTTTAAGGAGCATGGAAGGAAAAGTATTTATTTTGTGCAGATGGAAAAAAATATGAGATACTTAATTTGTTGTAAAATTTTAAATGAAGTATAAAAGAACACTGTACGTTGTCATTTTTCTTGTTATGAAGACTACCACGCCCTTACCTGTAACTTGAATAATAAACTATGTCTTAATCGGGGTAAAATACATCGACTTTTTTTCGACGTATGTAGTGTAATTTGTATATTTCATTAATAAATAAGCAATAAAAAGTATTGGCTTCTGTGTTTTAATCGGTGTAAAATACTTCCACAATTTTTTTACGTATGAGTGTAATTTGAATATTTCATTAATAAATAAACAATAAAAAATATCGGCTTCTATGTCTTAATCGGTGTAAAATACTAAAACGTTATTTTTTTAATTATGTAGTGTAATTTACAACTTCGTGACCAGTCTCTTACGTGTTTCTAATTTCAAATATCTGCCGATGTAAAGTATACGCTCTTTCTATGGTAAATAAGAAAATAAATTTATTTTATTTTATTAATAATACAATAGTAATATACGTTACAAGAGCGGTATGTTGACGTTTTCATGTTTGAGGAAAAGATTGAAAAGCGAAACGTAGTTGAGCTTTTTTAATTTCCGAGAACATGAAAACAAACATACCACTCATGTATCGTACATTATTTTGTGCGAAGATCGTTTATTACATACCTGAAAGAGGAATTTCTAATTAGTTGCAATGAAATCTCCATCTTGGTTTCTGTTCAATGACGGCAAGTTTGGAAAACAAATATATCTATCTTCAACATTGTTGCTATAAAATGTTTTCTGTGTTTACTATACTCCAGCAGGCCGTGATATACGTCTGTCTTTTTTTTCCCCCCAGTCTATAAATGCGAACTTAAAACAAACGGTAAGGTTATATAATGATTTAGAGTTTACTTAATGTTTGCAAATATTTAAAAACAATAATTAACATTGCAATTTGGGTGAAATTGCAGTGGTAAGTTTCCAATTTATAATGATTACTATATTGAACGTCTTTAAAAATAATATGTTAAAAGCCTAAAGCAGTAAAATGAATATGACGCTTAAGCGGTAAGAAGAGGGAAATTGTTATGTGTGTTACGTTGGGAATACTGAATGTGGTATTTCACACTTACCGCGTATTGGTTCTGTGCGGAAAACAAGCAAATACGCACGATCTCGCACAAAAATAATTAATAGGAGGATAAAAAATTAACATGGAAAAAAAGTATGTAGGCTATAGTTAATAAGTAAAAGAATATTATATTGCTTTCGTTTTTTTGGCCACAGTCCGTCTCTGCACTGTTATTCACTGCATTACCTGAGGAGATACCCACTCCACCCCTCTCCCTGCGATAGTGGTGTGCGGGTTGCATTTCTATTACGTCACAATTTCGTGGTGTTTGGCAGCCACTGCCTTAGACAGACAACATGTTAACATACAGCGATATATTTAATGATAAAACACACATGTTAGGTCAATAATACAGTGTTCATTGATTTATGAAATACATTAGAGGTGATATGTTACAGTTGTATGAACACTGATGAGTACAATAAGTTTATTGAAGATGTTAGTCAGAGATGTTTCGGAGATGCTTCTCCATCTTCAGTGACTAATTACAACGACGATGTGGTTCAGTTGTTCGAACCGTGCCCTTGCTTGGCTTAAAGGAGACTAACCTCTCCAGAGTGCTGCATTGGAGTTAAATCGCTCGCTTGAACTCGGTCGAATGTCGCACGCTCGAGCGAGATAAGACCGGTCGTGATACGCTCGTAATAAATAGAAGCACAGTACAAGGTCATCTCACCGACATGTCTTATCTTGTATGGAAGGCGACAGATAAGATACACATATGTTTTGCTCACACGGTAAAAATAAGGCTTTATTTTCTGCGTTTATTACGAACGTCGAATGGAACGTACCAAAAGAGGAACATGAAGTTATAAATAAAATAGTATGGAAAACTTCGATATACAGTTATTGTTCCTAATTAATAATTATTCAATATTTGATTTACCACATATATACTGAAATATGATAGGTCCACACATAGTGTTCCGTCTATACGTATATTGCGACAATGTAGAAACGTTTTACAAAATATTATTGATATAGCAGTAGATTAATAACAATATTAGTACAGAGATAACGTCACAGAAAATATAATAAAACGAATAATCATGCTACACAACTCTCACAGACGCAAAGATTGATACACTAATTATTAGAGATTATTATTATTATTATTATTATTATTATTATTATTATTATTATTATTATTATTATTGTTGTTAAAAAATCGCACTATCCTAAATGGTTTTCAAACGATTTACGTCAGCTTATAAAGAAAAAAAAAATAAAGCTCATAAAAATTACAAAAAATATAAAACTGATCATCATTATCAAATTTTTTCTAATTTTAGAAAACAAGTCAAAGCCATGATTAAATCTAATAAATTCAAATGGTTACAATCAATTGATGATAACCTAAAGCATGAACCAAATAAATTTTGGAAATATGTAGAAACTTTTCGAAAAACTAATAGTAATCCCACAGAACTAATAATAAATGGCGTTCACATCACAGATGAAAAAGAAATTGCAAATGCATTTGCTAGTCAATTTAAATCTGTTCAACAAAATTGTAACTCTAATTTCATTACTTATGATTCTAATATTACTGACTGTTTGTCCCTGCCTAATATTACATTCGATGATGTAAATAAAGCTATTAAAAAGCTAAAGCCTAATAAATGTAAAGGTACTGATAGCATTCCTAATTTTATAATCAAGGGTTGCTCTAATATTTTCTTGCCTGTTTTAACTTTTTTATTCAATCTTAGCTTAAAAACAGGAATTTACCCGTCACTTTAGAAGGAAGCATCCATTATTCCAGTTTTCAAAAATGGTAATAAAAACAGTGTTACTAATTACAGACCCATTTCTATCCTAAACAATTTTTCTAAAATTTTTGAAAAAAATATCCACAAACACATTTCATTTTATGTTAAAAATAAGATCAATTCGGCCCAACATGGATTTACAAGAGGGAAATCTACTACTACTAATTTAGTTTCCTATCTTAATCTCATAATGCCTATAGTTGAAAATCAAGGTCAAATTGACTCAATTTATTTTGATTTTAGGAAAGCATTTGATGTTGTTCCTCAAAATTTTATTAAATAAATTAAGTAATTTTGGTCTCTCCACTAACTAATTGGTTTGAAAATTATTTAACAGATAGACAGTCTTGTGTTCGACTAGGTAATTCTCTCTCGGTTCCATTTAATAGTTTATGCGGTGTTCCTCAAGGGTCTACATTGGGACCTCTCTTATTTTTATTATTTATAAATGATATAAGTAAAAGAATAAGTTCTAGCTGCCTTTTATTTGCGGATGATCTCAAAATCTTTCGCAAAATTAATAGTTTGGTTGATTGTCAAATTCTTCAAAATGACATTAATTCAATTTCACAATGGTCTGTTGAAAATGGAATGAAAATTAATCAATCCAAAACTTTTGTTATTTACTTTTCACGGAAAACTATCTCCCTAAAATTTAACTATTCTCTCAGTAATGTCGTAATTACTAGGAAAGATTGTATTAGAGATCTTGGTGTCCTACTTGATTCAAAATTATATTTCCATGATCATGTGCAATATATTTATACCCATTCGTTAAGAATGCTTGGTCTAATTAGGTCTATAACTTATTCTTTTTCCACTCCTATGTGTTTATTAATTTTATACTATACGTTGGTTAGATCCAAGCTTGAATATGCATCTGTTGTATGGAACTCCATTACTTCCACTGACTCGGCTAAATTGGAGAATATTCAAAGAAAATTTATTTCCTTGTGTTCTTATAGATTTTTACCAAATTCCGATTATAACTATGAGATTAAATGCAAATATTTCAATTGCGGTAGTTTGTTCACCAGACGTCAGGATCTTGATTATTTTTTTTTTTTGTAAAGTCATTAAGGGTGATATTGATTGTGAATCTTTTATAAGCAATATCAGTCTTCGTATTCCAGCTAATGGTTTAAGATTTCATAAATTGTTTTATAATAAGAATCCTAAATCTCTCTCTCCGGTCTGCAGATGCATTAAATATGCTAATTTGCATGGATTCAACTTGGATCCATTTAATGTATAATATATCTGAGTTTTTTTCTCACTGATCTAATTTTAATAATTATTTGTCCATTTTTTTTCTCTTGCATTTGGTCAATTGATTAAGGTAGACTATTCCATTATTTCAATTATCTTATTGTACTAATTTATGATTTTATAATTTTTATTTGATCTATGATTGATGTAGACTATTATATTGTTTGTATTTCATCTCATTGCCATTTTCTAACATTCATTCTCATCATCATTTGTTGTTTTGTTCTGTTTTGTATCGTGCTAAACTTTAATTGGCCTTGTGCTGTTGTTTTGCACGTTAATATTCTAAATAAATAAATAAAAATAAACATAAATTATTATTATTATTATTATTACTATTACTACTAGGAAACTTGATACATTTCTTGCATTATCGTGATTGTGTTCTCCGTTTATAATAATTACATTTACATCCAATTAACATCTATCAGATGTGGCAAAAACAAAATCACTCCTGTGTGTGGGGGAGGGGGGGGTGAAAATATTTACCTACAACATTTACATTACATTTTAAAGCAAGTTTTGTAGTTATACTATGGAGAGGTTAGTTGAACACTGCAAAGTTTTGAAATGATAAACATCTAAGATGTTACTACACAGTTCATCACTGTAACAAGAACGAATGTCTAACGCTCGGCTTATACCGTTCCGAGGATTTATCGCTCGCGACAACTTTACCTATCATGCATGTGCCCTACCTATCGGATTATGCTATGAACTACTTGGCGCTCCAGTGAAAACGTCCGATGCAGACCTCTGAACCTCTCCTTTTAGTCTCCTTTAAGCCAAGCAATAAATATTATAGCCCAGACACATGCTCTGAAGACATTAATTCGTCAATTTAAGCACAGAAACTTAATCATAAACAAAACCAAGAAAAGTCTTTTGAATTCAATATTTTATAACGTTAATAGAAAAAAAAAGAATTCAGACAAGTTTGGAGGGGGCAGTGCCCCCCGTAACTCCACCTATGATCCTACAGTAATTATTTCCACAGATGAAGCATGGTTTCACTTACATGGCCTTGTTATAACTCAAAACAATAGATACTGGAGTACAGAAAATCCTCATCTCAGTCATGAAACTCCTTTACATGATGAGATGGTTGGCTTATGGTGTACTATAACTGCACATAGGATTATAGGCACTATATTTTTTGACGACACAATCAATGATGACATACAGAACACTAATACTCAACCAATTTTTCGAACAGTTAACCGATATAGAGTTTCAGAGTGCTTATTTCTTGCAGGATTCAGCAACTGCCCATACAGTAGCCGAAACATTGAATTTGATAAAAAAAATATTAGAGGACAGGTTTATTAGTAGAGGATTATGGCCCTCTAGGTCCCCCGATTTGTCAGCCCGCGATTTTTGTTTGTGGGTAAACCTAAAAAATAAAGTATACAAAGACAATCCGCACACAATCCGTGAGTTAAAAGACAATATTGTATGAAAAATCGAGAGAATTACAGAAAATGAACTTGCACGTGTAAATGCAAATTTCCTTCGGAGATATCAGATATGTGCTTCAGAAGAGGTACATCATTTTGAACACCTTCTGTAGTCTAGGTTAGTAAACAATATGAATACTATAATTTTAACAGCCGACTCTAGCGACTGTAGCGGACTGCCGTAGAGCAATATTTCTCAAACTTCTTTGACTTTTTTAAGTCAGAACAGTTCCGCGGACCACCTTACTCTTGTTCCCTTCGAAAGCAAATTTATCATTTTTTGTAGCATATTTTAATATCAATATACTTATATTTTAAAATAGAATTAATTAATTAAAATTAATTAAATTAAATTAATTTTATATTTGTATTAACTAATTAAGCTAATGTTAATAGAAGAAAATTCATTTTTGTTTTTTTCATAATTCAAGGCTATTAGAGTTTAGATAATCTTTAACTTAATAACAAAAAAAAAAAAAAAAAAACAACTAAATGTTGGTACTAACAATAATGAGATGGATGAGCCTGCCGATTCTTGCACAGTTGTTCTATATCTGGACGTATGCTGGTAAGCTTAAGTCGGAGATCGTAACATACATCGAGTCGATTTCGGTAGCCTACTTTGTTTTTATTAGAGTTAATGATGAAAACCATTTCTCACACAGATACGTAGAAACAAACTGAATTATAATCTCTAAAGCACCATTGTACAGTTCACTATATTCTCTTTTCACTTGTAAAGCGGTCCAGAAATTAACCATACCATCCGCTTGGAATTTCATTTTAAGTCCGGTGTCATTCCAATTAACTGTTATCTTTCACTCAATGAAAGTTTGTTAGTTTCAATATCGCAATGAAAGGGATCACGAACCCATGAAAATTCGTCATATTTACTCGGAAAGTAAGTCTCAAATTGTGACCTCAGAGTTGCATTATTGGTGTATGACGTACAGTACGTGACCATTTCAATATGCAGACGAGTGTCGGCCAAACTATTAAGAAAGTCATAAATACATGAAAAGGTTCGGTCCTCTTATGAATTTGGGTGGTCCCTGGCTGGGTAACAGGGGCGGCGCCAGATGTACAGGGAAAAGATGGCGAGAAACACCACGTTCATAGTGCTTTAAATCCCTCTTTTGTTGTTGAGAGTAGACGGATAGGATAATAAATTTCATAAAATGTCAGTATTGGGAGAAAAAGTGAAAGGCGATTGCCATGTGTCATTTCTAAACTCTGAGATTATGAGCTATAGAGTGATACGCAATTCGTTTCAATTTTAATTTTTCTTCTGCCTATTTTGAAGGACCACAAGAGCAGACCTCGAGGACCACAGGTGGTCCGCGGACCATAGTTTGAGAAACGCTGCCGTAGAGAATGCCATAGCCCGCTCTGTATGTCTCAGCGAGTATAGCAAACACCAGGCTTTAATGTTTTATTCATGTTTCCTACTACAAGAGTTCAGAAAATACAGCTCTTTTGCTTTTTCTGAAAATTTTGTTTTGTGTGACATATTATGTTTCAGTTAGTTGCACCTCGTATGTTAAGCGATCTCTCATCATAATAACTACGTCACTCGGCTGTAGAATTTAGTGCAGGCCAGTAAGTACCATATTTGCCTTGTGGTATATTAACTCTATGAAGATGAGCACAATGGAGCCAAGGAGACCGATGGACAGCACCACCAGGGTAGGGTAGAAATCTTTGATGCGGACGCTTACAAACCATTGGCTGTTGGCGCCACAAATAGGTTTCTGAGGAAACCACCGTTTGAACGCTCGATCAGTCATGCCCGTCTCTTTCAGAAGACGAGTTCTGAAGCAAAGAATTACCCACATTACTCAAAGATTGTGTGTGACTTGTTGGTTAAGGTAACTAAATTCTATCGAAGCCTATGTCTTATAAATTAGGCTTATCGAAAAAGTACGTGTTTAAAACGCATAACGCCACATTGAAGTGATTTGTGTGTCAAAGTGTAGAGGAAGGCTGTGCTTTTTGTTGTCCATGTGAACAGTGGGTGAGTTGGTGATCTTCATAAACAATCATACCATTGTCATGCTAATAATCTTTAATTCAGTGCGGTGGGGACCGTGCAATACAGAGCAAATAGCATTTTGAGGCGAGCGGAAGTGAGGTCAGTTTTGTTTGTTCAACGTAACATTCAACGAAAGTATTCTGGACAAGTTAATCGCAAAATGCAGCCATTTTATTCATCGTTGATTTAATAAATTTCGTGAAACAAAGTGTAAAAAAAAAAAAAAAAAAAAAATCTCAAAGCTAACCACGAATACCAGGCGATAACAATATCGAGCGCATTAGGTTAGCTTATCAATATTATTTAATGTAGCATTAGAAAAGTTGAAAAGTAATTTTGGAAGAACATTATTAAATAGAATATTTAGACAAGTGACTTACACAGATGATATTGACCCCCCTCCCCCAATCAGAGAACTGGTAAGATCTGGGAAAAGAAAGACTGGAAACATTTGCAACACAAATATGAATAAAGTTCAATTTGAGGGCGGGGGCGTCTCGGTGTTGCGTGAGATTCACTCAGGGTAGCCGAGGTACGGTTGTGGTGTAGGATGATGTCAGGAATATTACCAAGCCGGCTACTTATATAAAAGGCAGTGTAAACTCCAAAACTATAAGTTTATTGTCGTATTCACTTGGTAAACCCTAGAGTATGTATTTCCGGCTGACTTATAATTCAATCGTTGGTCGTACTTCTGCATCGACTCTATGGCAGCTCTGAATAAGCTCTATCCGATACTATAAATTCAATACTCTGCCCAGTACACTATGATCGAAGCTCCTAAACGTTGACGAGTAGTCTCACCGATGACAAAGTTCTATCTATCGAGTCTTCGCCGGAAGAAAGACTATTAAGTTGGGCCGCCGACACCAAAAAACTCAGTGTGTCGTGCCGTCGACACGAAAAGAAGTCGTAGTCCTGTCGACACAAAACGAAGTAGTTATTGTGCCCTGTATGTAGGGCCGCCGACACGATGAGAAGTTGTGATTGTGCCCTGTATGTAGGGCCGCCGACACGATAAGAAGTTGTGATTGTGCCCTGTATGTAGGGCCGCCGACACGATATGAAGTTGTGATGCACTCCGCTCCCCGTCACCCTTATTTATAAAAACCTATCCTACGCTAAAACTAACTATCCTATTGGTTAAAAACTACGTCACTTAACCGGCCTAAAGTCTATTCTCTATTAGTCCAAAGTGACCTCATAAGTTGAACCACGATCTCTTCTTATTGGGCGCGAAATACGTCATCACTAAATTTAGACTTTGGACTTCCCACAACATATAATTAGTTTGTATATCTCACAAGAATACCCGTTCTTTGGAAAACCCAAGCTTGGCAGTATCTTTCCCACGGGTCCAGTCCAACTTTGGCTTTTACGCTTGAAAGAGTGTCTATGCAAAACCCTGCCCAAGGTGGCCATAAATCTGTCCGATGCTGACAGGTGACGAGAGGGTGTGAACCATCTGCGTGTGAAACTAATTCTAACCAAGTCGCCAGAACATCCCCGCGATTACATGTCACAAAGAATATGGAGATATCACTTCGCTATTAAATCGGTCTCTCCCTCTCCTAATTACTGCTTCAAATTAAGAGTAAAACGTTATAATATAACTAGTGCCTTGTGCAGAAAATGCTGCAAACTAAGTTCATTAGACGTTCAAATAAACATTTTTTAGATTTATTTTTAATGAAGAATACCAGACATTCTGAAAGTTATTTGCTTCCATAATAATGAAACATACTCTCTCTCGAGCCAATACTGAAGAGAACCACGCATATAAATATCTACACCACATCGCTATTAAATGTATGAAAAAGACCCAACCCCACTTGATTAATAATTATAAAAATATTTGATTTTTAATAATATTATTATCTTACGTACGTTTTATAGCTTTCAGTAACATATAATATATATATACTATATAGCCGCCACTCAGTAAAATATAGAAATCAAAATCTAATTTAAGTTATTCTCTACATCTACTTATATAACCCCAAAACGTTTCACTTTCATATCATCAATATAACATTAATATGTATAATTAATGAAAAATAGTTACATCATGGCATTAACTACAATAATATTTCATTTCTAATAATGTCATCAAACTACCTCAAGTTTTGTAGTTTTTAATATCCAATACACAGCTGTACCCAGAAAATT
The DNA here is from genome assembly GCF_040183065.1 of Periplaneta americana. Lineage (NCBI taxonomy): Eukaryota > Metazoa > Arthropoda > Insecta > Blattodea > Blattidae > Periplaneta > Periplaneta americana. The sequence continues at coordinate 13,904,624 of NC_091131.1, read as the reverse complement.
ACATACCACAGAGTCGAACCTGTAAATTATTTTTAGTAAGTTAAGTTTTTAATAACCAATTTAATTTGAGCTCTAAATATGTCAGCATTCTTGCAGATCATGGCCTTCGTGTAATATTGTTTACTGTAGTGTGTGTTTTGTTTTATTCTGAAATGCAATGAGCTAGTTCTCAAAACTGACGACAGATGGATTTTGGAAAATAGGAAAATTATGTTGAAAAATTGACATTTCACTGAAAACTACTATTTTTCTGAAAAACTTTGAGGTCCAAGCTTCAAAATGAGGGGTCATTTATTAAAATCCGTTCAACCGATTTCCCGTAATTTCCATTACCAGTTGAAATTATATATATATATATATATATATATATATATATATATATATATATATATATAGATTATGTTTTCAACCAACAGATAGTTGATAGTTTTACCTACAAATATTTTCGAATTATTAGATATATTTAATATCAACAAGACAGAAAGGCCAAAGTAAGTAATTATTATTTTGAATACAATATCAAAGCCAAAATAAGTGTGGCAAGGAGATTGTAAGGAATACTTTTGGGTTTCTGCACCACGACATAAATGCAGAAAGATCCAACATTTCGAAACTACGTCTCTGCTTCTTTATCAGAGAAGGGAGGAAAATAGAAAACTCTCTTGGGCTCGATACCAATAGATAAGATGTTTTTATAGTGACTATTACACTTTTACTACGTCACACTACTTTTGACCAATAAAACGGTACGAAAGGACGTCTTTCAACCAATCATGGCTGCTTATCGCACAATTTTATCGCGTCCCTTGCATTTGTTTATTTTTATCACTACCCTAGCATTTGTTTCTTTGTTTGCCAACATTTCAAACTGCACTGGTCTGGACGTCAAAAAACAGAAAATTACAAACCACTCCAGTCGATGCACAGCACTTTCAAATATGACTCGCATTGGCATTCAAGAAAAAGAATTAATAAAGATCACTGGTCATAGCTATGCATCTTCCCTGAAATCCTATTTACAAATAAATGAAGAGCACCATTCGGAAATCCTGAATAAGTTGAGGGATACACCATGTACATCAACGAGTTCACTTCTTTTACCGCATACGTCCAATATAACATCAACTGAACCACCAACCACTAAAACATTCAAATTTGAAAATTGTACTTTCAATAATTGTTTCTTTTAAAATTATTCATGTTTATTTGTTATGTCATCATCGTTAATTAAAACTTTTCTTGTTTATTTCATCATCCCTAATTAAAACGTTTCTAACACTCGTTCATATTATTTAGGTTATGTTATAGCTTCTGCTATATGATATTATGAACAGTCACGTATCAGAGATTGTTTAATACTAAGATTTATTGAAAATGATCTGTAAAGTGATGTTGATTACTGGGATCGGGATAACTGAAGTGGAATGCAACTATTTTAATAAAAATGAAACTGAATCAACAAAGCCTCCTTGACCAGTAACCGTCCACAGAGTTCAATGAAGATTCCATAATTGGCACAACTGAATAACTGATAACAAGAAAACAGTTAATCATAACACACTACTGTTATCTACTAGCGTAATATTTGTAATGTTGAGATGGTACAATAATACATTTGAAGACAGTTGTATTTTCGTAAGCCAATTAATATTTTATTGTATTGGAGTACTTTGTTACTTCTAATCTTTATATACTTTTTCTTCTAATCGTGTAATAGTCTATTAAATCCCACTCGAGTTTTGATTTTCTCTAGATAAAGCAAAACCTCTAGTGAGATTACTGTTGATAATATTAATTTTGATTTACAAGTTAGTTATTCCACTTTGTGAATACAGTGCATTGCGTGCTGTTATGAGAGAATATCACACAACTATTTGCGCAAGCACTTTAAATCATCTCACATGCACATGCAGAAAAACAATACAGAGGTTTAATTACAATAATAAACACTGAAGTTAATGTGAAGGATACCCATGACCTATTGACTAATGCTGTTCTGTTACTCACTTCAGCGTGATGTGTTCTTTGTACATGCTGTTCTTCTTCACAGGGAAGGTGATGATGCTGGAGGGAATTATCTGAATCTCCTTCAGTTTGCATTTCTCATACTCCTCGTAGGTGTCGCTGATGTATCTGTACCCCTCCCGAGCAGTGTGGAAGGCATACAATCCCTTGCGGATACTCTCAATGCCTACTTGTTCTGAGGTGAACGCTTCATGGGGAGGTCGTGTGTACAGTTTCTGGTAGAACAGCCTCTTTATTTCGGGATCTGTTGAATCCTACAACGACAAAATTTTATACATGTGTTAATATTTTTCATTTTTACAAGTTCTTCACAAGTTGACGGAAGTAAAATGCGCGCCATCTTTGTTGCGTAGTTCACGCTGCTCTCGCTAGAGCTGCACATGCAAAACAAATTGTGTGTGTAGTGAAAACTTCAAACTATATCTCGGTGAAATGTCAACATCCCAGCCGCAATACCAACGCAGAAAAAAAATTATTGCGAGTTACTTCCCGATCCACCCTCATATCATGGTTACTTTCTACTCCTAGCTCACTTTACTTCTTACATCAATTCATTATTTCAATTATTACCTTTACACTATACTTCACAACCTTTCTAACATTAACAAGAGAGAAATGCGTTGAATTTTCGGAAGGAGAATTATTATCAACAGTAACCTCACTAGAGGTTTTGATTTATCTAGAGAAAATCAAAACTCGAGTGGGATTTAATAGACTATTACACGATTAGAAGAAAAAGTATATAAAGATTAGAAATAACAAAGTACTCCAATATATAATAAAATATTAATTGGCTTACGAAAATACAACTGTCTTCAAATGTATTATTGTACCATCTCAACATTACGCTAGATGGCAGTAGTGTTTTATGATTATGTTTTCTTGTTATCAGTTGTGCCAACTATGGAATCTTCTTTGAACTCTGTGGACGATTACTAGTCAAGGAGGCTTTGTTGATTCAGTTTCAGTTTTATTAAAACAGTTGCATTCCGCTTCAATCATCCAGATCCCAGTAATCAACGTAACTTGACAGATGATTTTCAATAAATCTTAGTATTAAACAATCTCTGATACGTGACTATCCATAATAATATCATATAGCAGAAGTTATAACAAACATAACCTAAATAATATAAACGCGTGTTAGAAAAGTTTTAATTAGGGATGATTAAATAAACAAGAAACGTTTTAATTAACGATGATGAAATAAAAAGTAAACATGAATAATTTTAAAAGAAACAATTATTGAAAGTACAATTTTCAAATTTGAATGTTTTAGTGGTTGGTGGTTCAGTTGATGTTATATTGGACGTATGCGTAAAAGAAGTGAACTCGTTGATGTACATGGTGTATCCCTCAACTTATTCAGAATTTCCGAATGGTGCTCTTCATATATGATAAGTGATCTTTATTAATTCTAGTTCTTGAATGCAATGCGAGTCATATTTGAAAGTGTTATGCATCGAATGGAGTGGTTTGTAATTTTCTGTTTTTTGACGTCCAGACCAGTGCAGTTTGAAATGTTGGCAAACAAAGAAACAAATGCTAGAGTAGTGATAAAAATAAACAAATGCTAGGGAGGCGATAAAATTAAACAAATGCTAGGGACGCGATAAAATTGTGCGATAAGCAGCCATGATTGGTTGAAAGACGTCCTTTCGTACCGTTTTATTGGTCAAAAGTAGTGTAACGTAGTAAAAGTGTAATAGTCAGTAAAAACTTGTGGGGCTCCACGAATCGCAGATTTAACACCATGCGATTTATATCTATAGGAGGGCACTTAAAAATAAGGTTTATGCGAAAACCCGCATACAACAAATGAGCTTAAAGACTATATAAGAGCCGAAATCGAGTCAATCAGTGAAGCAAAATTTCTTAAAGTAATTAACAATTTCATAAGAATGTGTAAACAGTATGTAGTAGTAGGTGGGGGACATTTTCAACACCTACTTCGATCTGGTAAGTACAAATTCCTATGTTTCAGTGCCGGGAGATCGGGTGACCGCAGATAAGCTCCTAGTGGCGGGCGACGGAAAAATGAAAACCGCGGGGGTAAACAAAACAGTGTAGCTGTAGTATTTATAGCAGTGATGTCAAAGCAAGCGCATTTTTCTGACCTTGACGTCGTGCGCGGGCATTAGGCGCTAGGTATGCTAGGAGGAATAAGCAGCCTGTTGGATTAAGAAAACAGTGGTGCACAAACTTCAAACGCAACGTGAAATTTTATGTCGTTATTTTTATATGGCTTCTTTCTCTTTGTTATTTTCTATTTTGTCTGTAAAAAAAAAGTACTAACACCTATTTCTTAGCCTCATATTGCAGTTGTGTTTTAATAGTACATTATGCAACGAGCCTATAATGATAGTAATTAAGAATCGAGAATGGATATTTATGAAACGAGCGCAAGCGAGTTTCATAATTTTCATACGAGCTTCTTAATTACCATTATACGCGAGTTTCATACGACTTTTTATGCTCGACCATGTTTCTAACTTGAAATTACCGGTATTCAGATGTATACATTTTATTTGTAACTGACAAGATCGGAAGTGACCTTGTTCTAGGTCGTGAATTGTGAGATGTGCGCAGACGCGAAAGTATTGATTTTTTCCGAGGAGCAATAATGTCATTGACCTTGATGTAGTCCCGTTAAACTTGATAATATTATAATATTATAACCTTGATTATTGAATTCGACATTGAAAAACGAGATGACAAATTGCATTTATTTGAATATTTTTTTACAATTAACGCTAATTATTATAGTAACAGAACATAACCTTCTGCGACAATACTGGATTTCCAGCCTCCGTGACTTTTCGCTAATTCTCTTTCGATTGCATATCCGAGAATAATCGATACTTGCGGTTTTATAACGGTACAAAGCTGACTTGTCATTGGCTGAACACATGTAAGCTGAGTTATCATTGGCTGAAGACCTGTACTTTAATGAGTAGGTGTACTTTAATGACATGCATTAAAGGACTGCTACCAGGTGTATAATTAGTACATTTCGGCATGGTCGAGCATAAACGTTAATAACATAATAAGGAGTAAAGAAAGAATATTCACACAAATTCCATAATAACTACAACTATACTGACTAAGTGAATTAAACACATCATTCATAAAGAAAGTGTTATCCCAAAGAAAAACACTGAATATGACATGATAAGTTGAAATTGATATTGCTAGTATCTTTATCCTTATAAAAGTAATCAAAACAATATTATAGCACAAAGCAAAGTTGTCTAGGTATATATTTTAACTGTAACTAATATTACATAATAAAACTCTTATCGCATTATGCTTTTGGTGCGCAACTTTCTGTTATCAGAATATTCAATTATCTGGAAATCTGCTGAAGCTATAGAGCTGACGTTTTACCAACATATAGGCACATATGTTTTGTTTGTGATGTAACAGTATTTGCTTTGTTAATTCATTTCCTTACAAACATTTTCAATGCGAATATTTTCAAACATTTTAATACACTATCTTCAGTAATACGTATATACGATATATTAGATTTACGAAAACATTGTTTTAGTACCTGTAAGGCTACTAAACAAACAAATCTGAAAATTTCACTTTTCTGTAAAAGAGTTGAGAAAATATTCCTTTTGAATAAAAAAGCAAACTTGTGAAAAATGAACATTAAAATTAAAACTTACATTCTTATAATGCACTTCTACTTCTCAGACAAATCTAAAAATTAACATGGATACAGTTTTAATAAGTTCTCTTCCCTTTATCTATTGAATCAGTGCTGGCCATCCCTGAATATAGCTCGACCAAGCGGCATATACCACCTCTTTCGTCTGTCTCCTTTCTGCTGTAAAGCGCTAAGGCCAGGGGCGGCCCGTCCTTATGTGCTACAGTGCTACAGCACAATGATAATTTTTGCTCAAATAATGTATTTGCAATACCATAGTATAGTATCTGCCATTTGACAATTTTCCGTGGTTATGTTCATGACGCGTTTTAGAGTGTTTAGTCTTCGCTCTTAGCTCTTTGGTGCCTCAGGGGGTTCGTTGTGCTACTCAAAACTTACATGAGAATGCAGACAGTTAATGCGCATGTGCGAAGCTGAAATCACTGCCCTGATTGGCTATTTTTACGCGGGGAAATGCTGTAGTCAGCTTCAGCACAACACAGCTTGGAGATTGCAAAAGTAAAGCGTAACGAGAGAATGCTTGTTTGTGGAAGAACTCGGAACTATTTACAATGTAGGCCTATTTGGTAATTCAAGTGTCCGACTGCTGCTGCCGTGTACCTGGTTTTTGAGGTTCCTCCTGAACCAGTCAACAAGCGACGGAGAATGGAATCCCAGAAAACTGAAGCCAAGGAAGCATGTGATCGTATAATTCAGAAAACTACTCACAGTTTCCAGTCTTTGAGTTATCTAGATGCAACAAATTGTTAAACAGCAAATTTTCTGGCAATGTTTGGATAGCGTAATTTTCCTGAACGCGAACTTGAAGTTGCTGTCAACAGCTATACTGTACTGAACAAAAGAGTGTTAAAGACACAAATTTGAGTTCTATACGGAACACCTGCCTTCCGGAATATAGACGGAGCTGTTCAATTGTTACGATACATAGCCTCCAACAATTCACAGGATCCATTCTGTGAAGTAACACTGTCAATAGAAAAGAGTATGATATCCAAGTTGAAGGGTTTAACACCAGGGTATTTGACAGGTTCTGCAGTAGGAAGGAACGTCGTATGGACTTCATATTTCGTCACTAGGCGAGTCTCAAATTAAGATAAATACATATAAGTGTATACAGTAGGCCGATATAGAGATTGTAGCACACTCATTATTTTGACTACCAGCCGCTACTGGCTAAGGCTCCCCTGGGCTCTAAAGCGCGCGCTTGCTCCTATGTGCATCAGTTGACATCACTGATTTATAGCATCAAAAATAGTACACCATGCACAAAGTAATACAGTTTGCAGGAACGTAAATTGCAATGTTATTTCGTCTTTCATTGCTGAAGCATCCATTTTTGTCACCCTCTTCAATAATTTTATTTTTGTGTTATTTTGACGTTAGCTTTCTGTTGGCATTGGCGAATCGTATTTTCATTTCCTACGTTTATGTCTTCACGTTAATGTTGTTTTCTTGTGAATGGGTCTTCAGCCTATTTTACAAGTCGTGATTGCAGAGCAGTGGCGGTTATTTTGCTTGTTCTGTACTTACATTGACGTACTTGGTGTTGTAGCTGATATTCCTCATGCTGAGCTTGAAGGGGCTGTCTAGGAGATCCGAGAGAGTGTTGATGGCATCGCTCGGCGTCTGCAGGAGGGACACGATGATGGCGGAGTACGACGTCGTGAGGAAGAGCGCCAGCAGCAGCAGGAACAGGAACACGATCCGGGACGACATGTTGTCTGGCGAGCGGGGAGTTCCTGAACCAGAAATTTGTCACCTGTCAGCTTGCTTTACAGCCTAATTCATTATTATTATTATTATTATTATTATTATTATTATTATTATTATTACTACTACTACTACTTACTTACTGGCTTTTAAGGAACCCGGAGGTTCATTGCCGCCCTCACATAAGCCCGCCATTGGTCCCTATCCTGAGCAAAATTAATCCATTCTCTATTATCATATCCCACCTCCCCCAAATCCATTTTAATACTAACCTCCCACCTACGTCTCGGTCTTCCTAACGATCTTTTTCCCTCCGGCCTCCCAACTAACATTCTATATGCATTTCTGGATTCGCCTATACGTGCTACATGCCCTGCCAATCTCAAACGTCTGGATTTAATGTTCCTAATTATGTCAGGTGAAGAATATAATGCGTGCAGTTCTGTGTTGTGTAACTTTCTCCATTCTCCTCTAACTTCATCCCTCTTAGCCCCAAATATTTTCTTAAGCACCTTATTCTCAAACACCTTTAACCTATGTTCCTCTCTCAAAGTGAGAGTCCAAGTTTCACAACCATAAAGAACAACCGGTAATATAACTGTTTTATAAATTCTTAACTACCAAATTTTTTGACAGCAGACTGGATGATAAAATTTTCTCAACCGAATAATAACAGGCATTTCCCATATTTATTCTGTGTTTAATTTCCTCCCGAGTATCATTTATATTTGTTACTGTTTCTCCAAGATATTTGAACTTCTCCACCTCTTCAAAAGATAAATTTCTATTTTTTATATTTCCATTTCGTACAATATTCTGGTCACGAGACATAATCATATACTTTGTCTTTTCTGGATTTACTTCCAAACCTATCTCTTTACTTGCTTCCAGTAAAATTCCTGTGTTTTCCCTAATCGTTTGTGGATTTTCTCCTAACATATTCACGTCATCCGCATAGACAACCAGCTGATGTAACCCTTTCAATTCCAAACCCTCTCTGTTATTCTGGACTTTCCTAATGGCATACTCTAGAGCGAAGTTAAAAAGTAAAGGTGATAGTGCATCTCCTTGCTTTAGCCCACAGTAAATTGAAAACGCATCTGACAGGAACTGACCTATACGAACTCTGCTGTATGTTTCACTGAGACACATTTTAATTAATCGAACTGGTTTCTTGGGAATACCAAATTCAATAAGAATATCGTATAAAACTTCTCTCTTAACTGAGTCATATGCCTTTTTGAAATCTATGAGTAACTGATGCACTGTACCCTTATACTCCCATTTATTATTATTATTATTATTATTATTATTATTATTATTATTATTATTATTATTATTATTTCGATAAATTATTGTGGCTCAGGTTAAATGAGAGGAGAAAGTTACATTCCCTTTCTCTCTTATACCGAATTTTGCACACCTCTACTCCCTCTTACTTATCTGTCCGATTCCACAGTCTTTCTCGGTATCATAACTTAAATACTCGGTCACAATATGACAACACGCTAGAAATGCCACTGCACACATCATCTCTTTATCCTTCATCTTTCACTGTTGCTACTTCTCGTCACTGGAATTCTCTGCCGCCTGAAGTCAAGGGCTGCCGAACTTTAATTTCCTTTAAATGTAAATTAGAAAAATATCTTATGATGAGTTGTCAGACCTAACGCGTTGCTAATATTTAATGGAATGTGTTCCACTGTATTTTTTATTTTTTTTGTTTCTTATTTTTATTATCTAAATCGTGTTTATTTATCACTTAACGCCAATATGTATCCCACTGTGTTGTTTTTTTATTATCCATCTTTTTTGTGTACATTTTATTCAATTGTCGGTTTCTGGTTTAATTATGTAAATCCTACTTAATTGTTTTCTAATACTAATATGTATACTAAAGTGTTTATTTTTATTTTTACTGTGTACATTTTTTTATTGAATTATGGGCTTCTGTTTTTACGTGATTCGTATTTGATCCTAACAAATTAGTATGTATTTCACTATGTTTATTTTTATTTTATGAGGTAAATTTTATGTAACTACCTCTTTTGATCTCATTATGTACCTAAATTGTATCAGTATGTAATTACTTAATTCCTATCCAGTTTTATGTTCAACTGTGTAAGCAAGTTTTAATCCTGGTTGAGTGTAAGAGAAGGCCTTACGGCCTTAACTCTGCCAGGTTAAATAAAGCCATAATAATAATAATAATAATAATAATAATAATAATAATAATAATAATAATTATTATTATTATTATTATTATTATTATTATTATTATTATACTGCCAAAATTGAAGGAATTGATAAAAATAGATGGATAAAATATTTTCAGTAATTATGGAATAATGAGATATTAGTTGGTAATTGTTCTATTTCAAATAATAATCATCATGAACACTTTACCATAGATGAAGTAAATTATGTTCTAAAGCAGTGCAAGAACAACAAAGCTCCAGGATGCGACAATATTAATATGAAACTTTACAAGTACGCCAGCATTGTAATCAAAGCACGACTATTAACATTGTATAACGGAATTTTAGATGAAGAAAGTCGCTTGGATATTTGGCATAAGGCTCTAGTAATACCAATTTTTAAAAAAGGAGATAGAAATGACTGTGAAAATTACAGAGGCATTAGTGTTCTAAATTCAGGATATAAAATTTACAGAGATCTTTTAAAACAAGAACTGTATACATTTTATGAAACCAAATTAATGGAAGAATAAAATGAATTCCGGAAAGGGTAGATCTTGTGCTGCTAACGGAAAAAATGATAATAGAAAAACAAAGAAACTTTAATAAAGAGGCACTTTTGGCTTTTATCGATTTTGAAAAGGCTTTTGATATAGTTAAGAGGGATAAAGTTATTTGAAATTCTGAAATAATATCATGTTCCAAACCAATTAATAAATGCAATCTATGATTTATATTGTCAGAATTATACATTGTATATGCAAGGTATAAGAAAAGCCTGTCACATATTCGTATATGTAAGGTGTATATTCACTGTTAAAGTCAAACAAAAATATACTTATTTTAATTTCAAAATCGCACATATAAACCATTCATGTATAAAGCGAAGTACGAAGGGAAGTACCTCAGCACTATTTTAGCCGTTTTCTATTTTGAAATCCAACTGAAGTGATTTTGTTCATGACCTAAAAATCTACTTAAATGATCATTAAAATGCCCTTAAACTAATGGTTAAATTACACAAAATTAAAAGAAAATGACATTTAAATATTATTCAAAGTACTCGCATCACAAGTTCGCCTTGTTTCAATAACTGTCCTGCAAATGTCAGAGAGAGGAGGCAACATTCTGGAATTTGGCTAAGCTAATGGAAAAGGGCATGCAAGAAAATGAAGGCTTTAAGGGAAAACTATAGATTTTAATGAGGGTTTACAGTATGTTTCAATCGGTGATGGTCTCCGTCTTCTCTTACTTTCATTTTTCACTTTTGTTACCAGATCTTCCAGATGGGGGAGTGTGAATGACAAAATAAATTGTGGGTGCAGCTTGCATTCTTGCAATCTTTGTGTTAAAATATTGTCCCTTTCCTTCCATGGGGACACAACGTCCTGTCCAGGACACTGTGAAAGTTTCTCTCCTTCCAAACATAAATTATAAAGACACCCTCGTACCGTTAAAAGAACAGTAGCGGTCAAAGCCCTCACTTAAACTAAGGTGTTGCCAAGCATTTTATATTATTTCCGTTGTGTGAAGTGAAGCCTTCAAGTGTAATAAGGGATGGTCTTTACAGTTTGTTTCATATAAAACTCAAACGTCACTGTTATTCACTTATTCAGTAGGTAATTACTACTGACCTAATTGCTTAGAAAATGACTTAACAGATCTATCGGTAAAGAAGAAATTAAAATGGATTCCAAATGATCTAAAAGTTCTTCAAAATATTAAAAATGATCAAAACATGCCGAAAAATATAAAAATGACCAAGGGTGGGCAACTCGTGTTCTCGAAGTGTGCACACAATCTCAGTGCAGGTAGAACGGACTCTGCATCTGTATGCGGTTCTTACAAGAAGCGAGTCAGGGGCGGCTCGTTTTAAGTGAAAAACAATATAATTCCCAGATCATTTCCCTTTAGTGATGAGTCGAAAGAGAAAGTTTCATTTTATTAAGAAGGGAGGTATAGCTTGTATTATGTTATATTACACTTTATTACGCATGACATTTTATGCTACAAGTAAACACAGTGAATGTTTTAGTAAAGAAATACTGTCTAGATCTGCTTTAGAATAGCTAAAGGTAAAAGTGGAATATCAACAAGGTGAGACTGATATCTAATATCGTTAGCACGTTGTGCGTGCGAGTTACAGAATTGCACGACATATGAGAGGCTAGCTAAGAGCATTTACGGATAAATTTGAAATGTGACAGTATCATGTAGAACATAGACAACTTTACTTTGCTTGACTATAAACTATCTTGAAGAGCGATAAGAAAATTATCTCATGAAATATAACATCCTACTTCAAGATCTACAGCAGAATTCACTAGTAAGTTTGGTGAAACAGTGACAATTGAAAAGGAATCGAGATTTTTTAAAAATCCTTTTGGCTTACAGTCGATAGAAGATCCTGAATGTTTATAGCTTGAATTGATAAATCTACAGAACAGCACGCCACTCAGATTCCAGCGAAATCAAGAATCGAACTGTTCGTAATGCTGCCTAAGTCATAATTTCCAAACATACTCTTTGCTTCCATATAATTGTATGTGCTTGAGTCAGAGTTTAATACAAGAAAGACGTGTAAAAGCTCTCTATGTACTTAAAGATCTTAGAAGTAAGTTTATTTCATCTGCCATGATATTATGTAAAAATACTCCCTTGAATTTGTGATTGTTTGCGATTATGACCTTTCTGAGAACAGAGGAATACTCTTTAATATATAAAGACTTGGAAATTCTCGCGTTCCACGTTTCAAATAAGACATATAATAAGAAATATTAACAAATAGTGTTATAATAAATAAGTGTTGCAGCTATATTTGTTGTATCTTGTAAAGGTTGTATTCAGTTTGTGTTTCCAGCACTAAACTAATTTACAAAGCTAGAAAATAATATAACTTTGTTATGTGTGCTTGGATACAGTCTGTCTAAAATTACTATAATTATTGTACCATGTGTCATTCTGAAATTCAAATCATGGAGTAGATATCACGACCACCTGCATGAGCCGCCAGAGCGCACCGCGGCAGTGAACTGCTTTTTCAGCGAAACTACAAACAACTTGTAACTGCTGCGGCTGGCTCCGTCTGTCTTTCTCTCTTTCAAGGTTCTTTAGCACTTTGTGAGCACGAGTTGCCCATCCATGAAAATGACCTGTCAGTTAAAAACTGCCGAAAAATGAAAAAAAAAAAAAAAATAAAAAAAAAATGCAATATAGGAAAATAACTTTTTACGTTGATATTAACATTGAAAGGATTTCTATATTAATAGGCATCGTCCTAATGTGAATAATAAGAAGATGACCTTTCATTAACATCCGCCCCTATTCATCACTTCTACATCATTACATCCTCTCACCTTCTGCACACATAATTGCTAAAGAATTGAGAGCGGCGTCTCCGAACACCAGAGGCGGCTCTTCGCGTGGGTTCATGTAGCGCTCCAGCTTCTCCGTAACATACAGCGCCACAGCCAGGACGGCCACCATAGACATGTACGTAATCCACACGGATCGGCTGAATGGAAGCGTGTAGATTATGGAGACCTCTGACAGCGACGGCTTCAAGAACTTGAACGAAAGTCTGGAACAGAGCACAGTTCAGTCGCTACATACTCAACGATCCACAGCATTGGTAGGACGTTCGTACAAAACAGTAGAATTCAGTTGGATACAGCGAGAAGTGTAGATGTCACCCGCGCCACGCTCTGGTCCCGCTCGCTAGAAACGATACACAATATGTTCACATTAACAACGCATAGTATGATTTTGTGGAGACGTGTACAGTCGTGAATAGTTTGAATAATACAGTTTATATTAATATTTTAGCTTCAGAACAAAGTGGGCTATTCTGTTATTATTGTATTTATTTACGTAGTGCTAATAGGGTAAGGTTGCCTATATCGTACCACTTTTCAGTTTTTCTTTAGCTATTTCTAAAGGGGAAGGAATTTTAATTTCATATACTGTTAAACATTGAGAGTCTTACTAATAAACCGTGTATAGTTTTTATACTGGACTTACGCAGAGTTGAGACAGAAAACGTTACTAATAAACCATACAGAAGCGATGGACGTATAAACACCCTGTAACTATACAATGGGAATTGCTTTGCAGTATTTATATACATGAAACCCCTTGTTTAAGCGTTGTATATAGAGAAAAAATGGCCGCCCCTCTAACAGCTGTTCGTATCGACTGTCATTTTATGATGATGGTTGCCTGGTAACCAAAGAAGAACAAACCAAAGAGCACAGAATAATTAGAATAATATTACTGTAGCTTGTACTCTTTGACCAAAATATAGTATGGTAATCGATTAGAGCCAGTTGTACTATCGATACTTAACACGCCACACTAGAGCGCTCTACCGGATGCAATAGAGAACCTCAGATATTCTATTATCTTTCGTAACGAAGTAATGACGAAACTATGACATAGCTGTGTAACAGTTGTACTGTTATACATGATGTAAGTAGTGATTATTAGTAAGGAATTTACACACGATGTATAAATGAGCTACTCATTGTATAAGTATAAAACAGTTAAACGTCTGTATATAGAGTTTTTATTAGTAAGACCGTGAGACAATACCTTGGGACAGAAAATATATATTTTTTTCAGAATTTTTAAATAATTATCAATTGTTTTAAAAGTCATTATTTAAAACTCTGCAAGTGGTACGATTTGTGCGCCTAGTTTCCTAAATCGTACCTATAGGTTGCTTAAATCGTACCCATTTGTAAAATACACAATTTTCAAAATAAGAACTACATAAAAATAACTTATTTCATTATATTATTTTCATTTAATATGACATTTTATTAGTAGAAATGAGAAACAAAGGTAATTTAAGATACAAATATTTTTGTAATATATAAATCTTAAATAGGCTATTATCAAGATATAATAAAGCGAAAACACAAAGGATCACTGAAGATTAAATTTTATTTAACACAAATGAAAGATACCTACTTGTCAGATTTTGTCGTTACACGTTACAGACAAAATGAGACTGTTCTTGTGCCTTAGAAACTCCTGCACATGTCTCATGCACCCATTGATTGCACACAGAGCAAGGAATCATATCCTCAATGACAGCTTCTTCACAGATAAAATAAAACCAGTCATCTTCTTTTACATCAACATAAATCACTAGGTGTAATAACACACATACATTAAACTAACTCAATGTTTCAATAAAAGCTTACGAAAGAGTAACAAAATCTTATATGAGAAGTCAGAACTTATTATGCATGATAGTATTATTATCATAGGGCTATTATGCACGATTCCAAAAAAAAAAAATAAACTCATTTGTCGTTAAAAATTATGCAAATTATGTAACACATTTATTTTTTCCTGCATTATTCTTCGTTAAACGTTGGTTGAAAGACAAGTTTATTTACCAGACGTCAATACTTGTTTGTTTTGCTGGTCTGTTGACGTCTGGTTCTGCCGTGCTGCTATGCATTCGGTTGCGTTACAGTCCAAGTTCAACATCGGAATTACGATACGAACTTCCTAGCTGTCATTACAATAGAAATGAACAATTTTCTTGAAAACAATATTATGGGTTTAATATTATGTGCCACATACGAGGTACACTATTAGATTCACAAAGTAGTTGTTCACCTGATGATAGTAAGATATGCAGTGGCGTAGCGTCAATGTAAGCTAAAAAGCTTAGCTTCCCCAGTTAATAATAATTTCATAATAAACCTGCAGTTTAGGAAGAAAATTATTTATTAATTTTAATAGAATTTATATTTACGCGTTAAATATTGTGATGCGGCAGCTCAGGATGATTTGTGATGCAGCAGTAAACAAGAAGCCTGCACACACCAGCTTCCAAGCAGACCGGTTTCTTCTGTGTAATCCACCCCGCAGATTTTCCATCCCTTCCTAAGCTACCATAGTCGCAAGGCTCGCAAAGAAGCTAGCTTTAACATTTAAAATAAGTAGTTTCCGCGTTATCCCTTTTCGTCAGTTATGTTCAGTTGAAGTGTTAGTGTGCACTGTGGCTAATATAATAAATAATGAGCGAAATAACAGTTCCTGACACTAATTTACTTTAATTCTTTTAGGACAATTGTATTATCAAAACTGACTTACGAACAAAAGTGTGATTAAAAAACAAATGACCGACTCCCTTGCTGTCAATGAAGGACACAACCAAAAGACAGACGCATACTTACGTAATGATACTAATATTGTGATTTCTCTAAGTATGACAGGGAGTGATCTAATGTTATACGTATACGTGTCTATTTGTTAAGAGATATGTGTAAGCCGTGAAATCATATTTTATTACGTATCATTTGAGGTCATGCCTTATTGGTGTTACTTACGATGTTTCAACTAATCTTCGACTGCTGACTTGAAATTGACTACTATTTATTTTAAGAATGTATTTTTGTAATACGTTTTCTCATATTGCATGAAAGACAACTTGACTTAGCTTCCCCTGCTCAAAATTTCATGCTACGCTACTGAAGATATGCTGTATCATATTTCAGATTTGCTCCAATAACGTCTTGTGACACAGAACGAATATTTTCAGAGTACAAATATTATTTCTCTTTCTGAACGTAAAAGCAGTATTTCTTTAGATAAAATAAAAATGTTCATTGTTATTTGTTATAATGAGGCTAGAATCAAAATTGTATTCTTAATGTGTTATTTTTATATGTATGGGTAAATTATTTTAGTTTGGAATTTACGAAGTTCATAATTACAAATGATCGTCTTTTTTATATTATTCATTTATTATTTTCTTGTTCTAAGGCTGTGGACGATTGGAGCACAAGTTTGGTTACCACACCGGCTGTACATGTTTGTCGTTCTCATTCAGTGACATTGAGAGCTGCGCTACTACTTTTAATTCGGTAGAGATATAGTCAAAGCAAATAAAGCGATAGGGTTTGAAGTAAATCTCGAAAAGACTAAGTATATGATTATGTCTCGCGACCAGAATATTGTACGAAATGGAACTATAAAAATTGGAGATTTATCTTTCGAAGAGGTGGAAAAATTCAAATATCTTGGAGCAACAGTAACACATATAAATGACACTCGGGAGGAAATTAAACGCAGAATAAATATGGGAAATGCCTGTTATTATTCGGTTGAGAAGCTTTTATCATCTAGTCTGCTGTCAAAAAATCTGAAAGTTAGAATTTATAAAACAGTTATATTACCGGTTGTTCTGTATGGTTGTGAAACTTGGACTCTTACTCTGAGAGAGGAACAGAGATTAAGGGTGTTTGAGAATAAGGTTCTTAGGAAAATATTTGGGGCTAAGAGGGATGAAGTTACAGGAGAATGGAGAAAGTTACACAACACAGAACTGCACGCATTGTATTCTTCACCTGACATAATTAGGAACATAAAATCCAGACGTTTGAGATGGGCAGGACATGTAGCACGTATGGGCGAATCCAGGAATGCATATAGAGTGTTAGCTGGGAGGCCGGAGGGAAAAAGACCTTTGGGGATAATATTAAAATGGATTTGAAGGAGTTGGGATATGATGATAGAGACTGGATTAATCTTGCTCAGGATAGGGACCAATGGCGGGCTTATATGAGGGCGGCAATGAATCTCCGGGTTCCTTAAAAGCCAGTAAGTTAGTTAGTTAGTTAGAGATATAGTCAAAGCTTACACAACTTAACAGTTCCAACTTCAACAGATTGCTTCTAAAAAACTATAAACATTTGAATTCACATTGCATCCATATCTATCTAGTGGACTGTGTCTGGATTGTCAGCGGTTAACTGTTGGAAGCGTTGGGACGATGTATGCATTGGAGAGGGGAACGAACTGGCCACCCTAACCCATTATCTCCAGGCCTAGTTGCCTCATTAGTGATGCCTTATTGGTGTTACTTATGAGGTTCAAACCTGACTTCGGACAGTTGACTAAACAACAATAACAAGTCCACACCTGTGGAATAACGGTTAGCGCGTCTGGCCGCGAAACCAGGTGGCCCGGGTTCGATTCTCTTTCGGGGCAAGTTACCTGGCTGTGGTTTTTTCCGGTGTTTTCCCTCAATCCAACTTGAGCAAACGCTGGGTAACTTTCGGTGTTGGACCTCGGACTCATTTCACCGGCATTTTCACCTTTATCTCATTCAGACGCTAAATAACCTAAGATGTTGATAAAGCGTCGTAAAATAACCTACTAAAACAATAATAATAATAATAATAATAATAATAATAATAATAATAATAATAATAATAATAATAATAATAGAGCTGGCTAATACGTACGGGCTATTCCATATAAAATCGATCAGTAAAAAACCTCACATTTTTTTAATACTTTAATTTTTTTTCCCTATTTAGGGCCTATGCAAGGTGCTGAGGAGAGTGCATTTTCAAAAATATATTATCGAAAGTCAAACGGTTTTCGTACTATTGAGCGACAAATTTTAGCATATTTTATAAAAACAAGCCTCTTTCAGCGCTCAGAACTCTGGAACCATTTACTGCAGAACATTGAAAGAGAGCTCATTTTGAAGCTGACATTTGGTAGGTTATGATAAGAAGTAATACTTATTTTTATTGTATACAGAGAGACAGATAATCTGATTTTACTTACTTTTAGGCTTTTTGCCAATTTGTAAAAATATAAAAAATATTGAGAAAAAACCTTGCATTATTAAGAGGGATTCGGCATTGTTTGCTTAGTGGCTCGGCAATAAGTTTCGAGGGTATTAAATAGATTATTTTCACACGCCTAGACTTGAACGGCGCAGTACCCCACACACTGGTCGAGAGCTGAAGATAAGCGAGCATTGGGCGTCATTTTACTCCTGTGTTTATGAAAACTTGTGATAAAGGTAGCCCAGCCATGACTGCTAGACGACACATCACGTGTTTGTCTCCTGGCCTTGCTTGTCTCGACTACCTACAGTCAGCTGGTTAGTTCACGCGCGTACTATTTATCTTCTTTATTTGATATTTTCAATACTTTATCAACGGTGGAACCAGTAAAAAATATGTGTTTATTTGTACTTTCAATGCGGAATCTAACCATATATTTTAAAAATATTTTTTCGTGGGCAACGGTGTCTTAATGAAGAAAAATCTAAATTTCTCCATTTCCATAAAAAGTAAGAAAAACTGTTTACATGTCAATATAAACTATAATTTCTCAGCATCAAAATAAACCATGATTTTGATCACTGGGTGAAAGGGTTTCGGAGCCACAACAGTTTAAATTTGCTAATTTTATAAAAATACGATAAATTTAAATATTTTTAATTTAAACACTATGAAGTTCTGATGCCTCAAACTTTGCACAAAGCATTGTATCACAGTTGTCAACGGACAGAAAAAGTTTCATTTTATTTAAAAATTGCAAGGTCAATTTTCTCTACATTTCGGTTGATTTGAGATGGAATAACCCGTACGTCTATTATCAGGCAGTACATCTCACTTGACGATATGTGTCAGAGGAAGAACAATATTGTTTGCACACTACTGAAGTCTGATTAGTGTAATATGTAACTAGTCGGCGATGTATGCAATGGAGGGGGAAAGGAACTGGCCACCCTACCTCATTATGTGCTGTCTTAGTTACCGGTACCTCATGAGTGATGTCTAGACTTCGTGGAATTGCCACGAGAATCGTAAGGTTTACTACGCTCGCGGTATAGACTGTATGAGAAGGGGACATGCAACGGATGGAGTATGCCTCTGATGTAAACACTGAGCAGTATACTGCGGTTACAATAAAACCTGTATCCTGCATTCAAGAAATATAATGAATGATCATTGAAGTAGCAAATGTCTAAATATGTAAATACACAATTATTTTGTAGTGAGATAAATTAACTCTTAAAATCTAATGTCATTTACTCACATCATCCTTGAGTATGTGCATTACAGTGAAGAGTTACGTACATTTTAAGCGACTGCAAAGTAACCTCCTCCGATGGTCACTTAAACAGTTTTTATTTTGGGAAAATGTACGTTCAACATCACAAGATGTAATAGGTGCATATTTGAAGAACGGGAAATCACTACTTTCTAGTACACCAACTTCAGACGTCTTGTCGTGACGTGATAGTACATCATTTATAGTACGAAGTTGTGAATAGGCAGAATTTTTAGCAATAATGTTTCTCAACTTACATTTCACTTTTTCTGAAATTAGTGATATTTTGGATAACGATTTGTGATACTTTATCCACTACATTAAGGGCTTTTGAGAGTTATAGTTTAGACGATCCTAACAGGGTGATGCTTTTGGACAAGATTTTAAAATTAGAATCAATGAACAGAATATCTTCCAATAGCTGTTCAGAAGGCAATGATTTTACAGCTGCAACAGCAGAAATGCCTGTGCTATCTAATGGATCAATTACCTACATTATTTTGCCGTAATATTCTGAATAATAATTAACAGCATCCAATCACGTTTTTCAACGGGTCGAGACTGGCTGCGGGGGTAAGGGTATTCCAGAGGCAATTGTTTGGAACGGCAACACTCTCATTGTACTATGTTTGATTGAATTCTTGTCTGCACTGAACAAATGTTAAGGTTTGACTATTCCAACCACAGTAATGCAAAAACAAGTTCTTACATAGGTATACATTAGCTGTAGCTGCTCTATCTATTTGGACCGGTCACAACTCTTAACATGAACAGCTTATACTACGAGACCGGGCGGTCGCTCACCTCCTCTATTCTGCCGTACATCGGCAACCTGATTGCACGCTGCGTGTGGCAATTCAACGAAGTCTAGTGATGTCAAATAGGTTTCACTTGTGAGGTTCAGACCTGTCTTCGGACAGTTGAGTAAACAACAACAGCAACAACAATCAAATTGTAATATAGCAAAACGTGAGAAAATTCGGCGTGTTCAAAGCATATTTTCCGATTTTTCGAATAATCAGGCAGTACTTTTGAAGTTGTGAAAGCTGTGACTCACTTGTAGGAGGAAGACTCCCCGGCGTAGTCGACTCTGTCCCAGCGGCTGTTTTTGTAGAAAATCCCCGAGGCGCTGATGACGCAGTGGCCACACTGCAAGGCCCCCACTACGCCATCATAGCAGTCGGTGCCCTTCTTGGGGTAGCCCCACGCGTCTACCATGGTTATGTTCATGCTGCAGGCAAACATAACACCAGGTTCAAGCAGCTGCGTTTATTCTTTAAATGAGACGTAAAGTCTTACAGAAGAATTTAATTACAAGATACTAGAACAGAGTAGCATAGAGAATGGAATGATAACAAACAGGAGCAGGCCTACAACGCAATAATATGCAAGAGAATAATGCAGAGGCAAGGAACAATTCAAACAAGGCGCTGCATCAGTGTTAATCGGAAATCTATCCCTTCCATCCTAGTAGCCCTAACTCGCTAGCAGAGTGCTGCATTGGAGTTAAATCGCTCGCTTGAACTCGGTCAAGTGTCGCACGCTCGAGTGAGATACGATCGGTCGTGATACGCTCGTAATAAATAGAAGCACCGTACAAGGTCATTTCACCGACATGTCTTATCTTGTATGGAAGGCGACAGATAAGATACACATATGTTTTGCTCACACGGTAAAAATAAGGCTTTATTTTCTGCGTTTATGACAAACGTTTAATGGAACGTACCAAAAGAGTAACATGAAGTTATAAATAAAATAGTATGAAAAACTTCGATATACAGTTATTATTGCTAATTAATAATTATTCAATATTTGATTTACCACATATATAATATGATAGGTCCATACATAGTGTTCCGTCTATATACTGCGACAATGTAGAAACGTTTTACAAAATATTATTGATAGAGCAGTAGATTAATAACAATATTAGTACAGAGATGACGTCACAGAAAATATAATAAAACGAATAATCATGCTGCACAACTGTTGCAGACGTAAAGATTGATACACTAATTATTATTATTATTATTATTATTATTATTATTATTATTATTATTATTATTATTATTATTATTATTATTACTAGAAAACTTGATACAGTTCTCCGTTTATAATAATTACATTTACATCCAATAACATCTATCAGATGTGGCAAAAACAGAATCACTCCTATGTGGGGGAAAAAAAAACATTTACATGCAACATTTATATTACAGTTTAAAGCAAGTTTTGTAGTTGTACTATGGAAAGGTTAGTAGAACACTGCAAAGTTTTGAAATGATAAACATCTAAGATGTTAGTACACAGTTCATCACTGTAACAAGAACGAATGTCTAACGCTCGGCTTATATCGTTCGAGGATATATCGCTCGTGACAATTTTACCCATCATGCATGTGCGCTACCTATCGGATTATGCTATGAACTACTTGACGCTGGAGCGAAAACGTCCGATGCAGACCTCTGCTCGCTAATAAGTTAAGAATGTTATCCAACGTTAAAAATAGAACCGTTTACAACACAGTGAATAGAAAAGGACACAACATTCGCAATATAAAAGAGAGTAAAATTACATGGAAAATAATAGAATACGTTCTACCTAGAAGCAGGACAGATCATGATTATATGACTTACGTGAAATTGAGCATCTCTGAGATGAGTGTCATGAGCTCGTAATTGCACTTGTCTACGGTGTTCTTATCCTTGGTGTATAAATTCCGGAAGTTCTCCAAAGGTTCGTCTCTTACCTGTAACGAATCACATGCAACAATTCAAAATACGTATTTCAAATTCACAATTTATCACAACGATGAATAGAATACTGTGGACAATAAGATAACTCTTTAATGCGGTGGCCACCAAGGTCGCCGGATTTAATACCTTGAGATTTTTTCTTCTGAAGGTTTGTAAAGGACATTGTTTTTATATTCCCACTCATCGCTAATCTTCAGGAACTTCGCGACCGTATCACCGCGGATGTGGCACTGATCGTTCATGATATGCTGACATGTGTGTGAGATAAAATGGTTTATCGACTAGATGTCTAGCGTATGAGAATTTGTGAGATATGTAAAAAAAAATCGTGGAAAGTTTATCTACATTTCTGTGTAATGCAATATATATTAGTTGCTTAATTTATTTGTGGTGAATTTCTTACGGACTTATGAAACACCCGGTATAAATCCACAATCCACAATTTTAGCCCTACCCTTATAGCAGACTGAGGAATGTATTGTCACTAAATACCTAAACACACGCTTCATTTCAAAGAACTGAAAACAATACTTCTAATCCACATAATTGCTACAGTTCGATATTCTAGGTGTAGCTTGTAATATTAGCCTCAAAGTACACCGTTAAGGAAAAATTTTGGCAAACCCCACAAACTTTCTAGTTTTCAAACATATATCAGTTTTGTCTCTATGATGTTTGGTTAATTAATTAGCTGAGTTTTTATTGACCGGAAGCACTCTTTCTTCAAACCGGAAGTGCAGTTCTGCAAGTGTAAATCCATCACATCCTGTCGATTATATATATATATATATATATTTTTTCGTGTAATAACAATTCGAATTTGGCGGTACAGTTTGACTCTGTTATTTTTCATACAGTCAGAAAGCTGTGTGTTTTGTTTTACAATATTTTTCTTATCCTCAGGATGAAGATGATTTGTCCCTATTTTCAGTTTTTCAGCATTTTACAAACATTTATGCTCGACCATGCCGAAATGTAGTAATTATACACCTGATAGCAGTCCTTTAATGCATGTCATTAAAGTACACCTATTCATTAAAGTTCAGGTTTTCGATTATTCTCGGATAAGCAATCGAAAAACAACGAGGGAAACGTCACGGAGGCGGGAAATCCAATACTGTCGCAGAAGGTTATGTTCTGTTACTATAATAATTAGCGTTAATTGTAAATAATATTCAAATAAATTCCATTTGTCATCTCGTTTTTCAATTCTAAATCAATTTCCAGGTTATATCAAAATTAGTTCATGTTACATTATATCAAGGTCAATGACATCATTGTTCCTCGGAAAAAATCAATACTTTCGCGTCTGCGCACATCTCACAATTAACGAGCTATGAACAAGGTCACTTCCGACCTCCTGTCAGATACAAATAAAATGAATATTTCTAAATAATTTCAAGTTAGAAATATGGTCGAGCATAAAAAGTCGTATGAAACTTGCCTATAATGGTAATTAAGACGCTCGTATGAAAATTATGAAACTCGCTTGCGCTCGTTTCATAAATAAACATACTCGCGTCTTAATTACTATCATTATAGGCTCGTTGCATAATGTACTATTATGTAACACAAAGTGCACTTAGAATTGAGATATTTTCATCATTCTTGTACCAAAATGAAGCTGATTAACGTAGCTAAGTGCCAAACTACGAACAATGTCCTACTGCTTAAGAAAGTTAATTTAAAACTTCAAAATCTTAAATATTTATTTTTATGTTTGAAATTTAAAAAAATATATATAAACTTACATTTTTTCTTAATGGGATAAGGTACGGAAAAACTGTTTTCACAGCTTATTCTGTGTTCTTTTAGGAGTAAGACAGTGAAATAAATTTTGTTAGAACATAAAAACTGTGAGCCAAGGGCTAAACCAAAAAAAAAAAAAAAAAAAGGTTATAGAAGTGGCACTTAAGAACCTTCTATTCCGTTTGAAAATTGTCACAAAAGCCGTGATCTTAGCAGATTCAAAAGCTGCAATCCATGCAATCACTTCCAACCAAACACCAGAAAATGAAACCATCTTGGAATGCAGTAAACTCCTAAAGCATTTATGGCATCAAAACAAGTCAATAACTTTCCAGAGGATACCTTCACACGATGGCAATGAAATGGCAGATCAAAAAGGTACTAAAACACAAACAATAATCCCCTCCAAATCAAACCTTTGCAGAAAGATTAAAGAAGTCAAGAATGCATTTCAAATGCAAAACACGCAAGAAAATATTACAGCTGCCAGAGGGAAGTCATGGGAAAAAATTGATGAACTATCTTACATACTTAGGCCTACTTACAAATGGTTTATAAGAAACCCGGAGGTTCATTGCCGCCCTCACATAAGCCCGCCATCGGTCCCTATCCTGTACAAGATTAATCCAGTCTCTATCACCATATCCCAACTCCCTCAAATCCATTTTAATATTATCCCTCATCTACGTCTCGGCCTCCCCAAAGGTCTTTTTTTCCCTCCGATCTCCCAACTAACACTCTATATGCATTTCTGCATTCCCCCATACGTGCCTTGTTGTAGGATTCGTAACAAGCTGTTTTTACGGTGATGGGTTGTTAGCCCTTCGTACAACCCCCAAGCTGGAGGACCACCCTTTATAGGCTGTCCACGACTCCTTATTCAATATATTTTCAGCTACCCTCCATATTTGATGAAATATCAACGGAAGTAAAATATAAAGGCTGCAAGAAAGCTGTAGCAACATTAAATTTAGGTTATGTCAGGGCATGAGTGCCTGGCTCACCATCTACACAGGATAGGTATATATCAATCCAACAGATTTGTTTTGTGCACAACCCTGACCAAATCATGGACAAACAACACCTTCTGTTCTGCCCAACCTTAAACCCAACTGCACAACAGACTGAGGAGCTTGCACTGGAAAGCTAGAGAGAAAATAACTTGATCGTCAATTATCGTTATTGGAAAATAAAATAAAATAAAACAAAATTAAATTAAATTAAACAAAATAAGATTAAATAAATAAAGATAGATAAATAGATAGATAGATAGATAGATAGATAGATAGATAGATAGATAGATAGATAGATAGATAGATAGATAGATAGATAGATAGATAGATAGATAGATAGATAGATAGATAGATAGATAGATAGATAGATAGATAGATAGATAGATAGATAGATAGATAGATAGATGTTAAATGTTATGTATTATTTAACGACGCTCGCAACTGCAGAGGTTATATCAGCGTCGCCGGATGTGTCGGAATTTTGTCCCGCAGGAGTTCTTTTACATGCCAGTAAATCTACTGACATGAGCCTGTCACATTTAAGCACACTAAAATGCCATTGACCTGGCCCGGGATCGAACCCGCAACCTTGGGCATGGAAGGCCAGCGCTATACCAACTCGCCAACCAGGTCGACTAGATAGACAGATATATAGATAGATAGATAGATAGATAGATAGATAGATAGATAGATAGATAGATAGATAGATAGATAGATAGATAGATAGATAGATAGATAGATAGATAGATAGATAGATAGATAGGCAGGCAGGCAGGCAGGCAGGCAGGCAGGCAGGCAGGCAGACAGACAGATAGGCAGGCAGATAGATAGATAGATAGATAGATAAATAGATAGATAGATAGATAGATAGATAGATAGATAGATAGATAGATAGATAGATAGATAGATAGATAGATAGATAGATAGATAGATAGATAGATAGATAGATAGATAGATAGATAGATAGATAGATAGATAGATAGATAGATAGATAGATAGATAGATAGATAGATAGATAGATAGATAGATAGATAGATAGATAGATAGATAGATAGATAGATAGATAGATAGATAGATAGATAGATAGATAGATAGATAGATAGATAGATAGATAGATAGATAGATAGATAGATAGATAGATAGATAGATAGATAGATAGATAGATAGATAGATAGATAGATAGATAGATAGATAACAAAAATTATAAACATTTGTCCTGATCGCAATATTTTCAGAATTACACTAATTTGAAGTTGTTTGTAAAATATCATTATTCTTTAGTTTTAAGGGTAAAAGAATATTACAGATAAAGAATGAACTATTCAGGAGTATCATTTCTTTAATTAGCTAGTATTCTGAAGCTAAAAATGTGTTGTGAATTCCATAGTTGCTTCGTACATAATTTTTTCGATTTTTAACTACAAAATTCCATTTTCTTACGCTTTTATCACAACAATTTTTACAAATCACGCCACTCTTGTAAATTCTTCAAGACTGTAAATTTAGGATGCATCATTAAACTGTAAAGAATCAAGTTACTAAATGCGTGTGATTTGTAATAATTTTTATGATAAGAACGTAAAAATGATCTCATTTTAGTTAAAAATTGAAATAAATCTGTAAAAAGCAATTAACAACACACTTTTAACTTCAGAACATTAGCCAATTAAAGAAATGACACTTATGAATAGTTCATTCTCTATTTGTAATATTTTTTTACCCTTGAAACTAAAGAAAAATAGTATTTTACTAATAACTTCAAATTAATGTAACTTTGAAATATTGAGATTGGACAAATGTTTATATGACATTTGTGCTCAGAATGTCTTCGAAAATAAGCTCCTTAAGTGACGGTAAATCCTGTGAATCACCCTGTATTTTAAAACATCATTAAAGGGAGATGTAACTAAGTAAATAAGAGATTCTTTGTAACCTCTACCACTCACCACTAAGGCAGTATTCAATATCATTCCGTGGTAGTCTTGTCTTGAAACTCTCTCTGGCAGTAGCTGACCTGGAGACCACGCAACTAGTGGTGTGGTTATGATCGGTAATTGAGAAGCCAGTCTGTACACCTCATGCAGTAGAATTTGTTCTGGATGAGATCCTGGACGTGCGACCATCAGCTGATTGTCCACGGGCAGTGTGAGTGGCTCTAGGGTCAAGGTCAGCTGGTCTTCTTCCCCTTGTGGAGCTGGCTTGTAAGTCATCGCTAGCACCAGCCACTGATGTAGCAATTTCAAGTGGTTACTCTTTTCAGCCTGCGCATAATAAGCAGAGTTGGTCATTACTTACTTACAAATGGCTTTTAAGGAACCCGAAGGTTCATTGCCGCCCTCACATAAGCCCGCCATCTGTCTCTATCCTGTGCAAGATTAATCCAGTCTCTATCATCATATCCCACCTCCCTCAAATCCATTTTAATATTATCTTCCCACCTACGTCTCGGCCTCCCCAAAGATCTTTTTCCCTCCGGCCTCCCAACTAACACTCTAAATGCATTTGTGAATTCGTCCATACGTGCTAAATGTCCTGCCCATCTCAAACGTCTGGATTTAATGTTCCTAATTATGTCAGGTGAGGAATACAATGCGTGCAGCTCTGCGTTGTGTAACTTTCTCCATTCTCCTGTAACTTCATCCCTCTTAGCCCCAAATATTTTCCTAAGAACCTTATTCTCAAACACCCTTAACCTATGTTCCTCTCTCAAAGTGAGAGTCCAAGTTTCACAACCATAAAGAACAACCGGTAATATAACTGTTTTATAAATTCTAACTTTCACTAAATACGATAACCTGTCACTGATAAATTCGACCTTTTTTACTGCTGATTTTATTCTTTTACGTACAAAGAATCCTGTCCCTACTTCGTGATTATCGTTTCCTTCCCCATAATACAGTAAGTAATCGCCTATTTGTGATATGCCATTCCCATCTAACCTAACCTCTTGTACTCCCACGAAGTCTATTCTATATCTAGCTAGTTCTTTTGCTGCTAATGTTACCCCTGCTGTTCTATAAAGACTAGTTACGTTCCATGTACCAAATCATATAACCTTCTTCT
This sequence comes from Periplaneta americana, assembly GCF_040183065.1. NCBI lineage: Eukaryota > Metazoa > Arthropoda > Insecta > Blattodea > Blattidae > Periplaneta > Periplaneta americana. Next base: position 13,876,555 of record NC_091131.1, on the reverse strand, counting down.
TTTGCTGTGGTCGTGCCGGAGAATCAGTCCCATTCCGAGGCTTACTGTTAGGTTTCGTAACAAGCTGTTTTTTTACGGTGATGGGTTGTTGGCCCTTTGCCCAACACTCAAGCTGGAGGACCACTCCTTATCGGCTATCCACGACTGCTTATTCAATATATTCGCAGCTACCCTCCATATCTGGAGGCCGTCTCCTCTATCCGCAACCTGAGGACGCGCCATGCCGTGGTGATAGGGACCCACAATACATTGCTTATCTTGCACTATGTTGAATATTAAAATGAAATCAAAATTAGACTAATGTGTTCAAATTTCGAAAGGAGAAGAAGGAGATGATGATTGTTTCATTTTACGACGCTGTATCAACATCTCAGGTTATTTAGCGTCTGAGTCAGGGCTGGGCACATTACGTGATTCTGAGAAATGAGCGCTGTGTGCTTTAAAGAGCGGGACTTGCGAGCGCTCTGACGTATGCATACTGTACGTCATTCAGTGTCGGTGCAGTGGTGACTCTGCAGTATGATGGCGAACTTTGAAGACGGAGCTTCCGCTCATACACTAAAGCGTCCCGCTACTCCCAATGCTTTCAATGTATCATGGAAGGAGGAGTTCTTTTTGGTACGACATTATTCTTTACAACATGCTACTGAATATGACGAATATGTTGGTAATGAACGCCATAAATTAATACAACTTAAAGAATATATTTCTCAGGTACATTACATTAGAGAATCTATTTGATATTTACATTGCATTGAAAGTTATTATACACTTAGTGATATATATTTTTAAATTATACAAGTTTTAAGACATATCATAGTATAGTATATTACAGTTCATGATATATCATATTATATATCATGAACTGTAATATACTATACTATGATATCATAATACTTGTATAATTTAAAATTATATATTACTAAATGTACTATAACAACTTATAATGAATATAATAATTATCGAATAAATACTTTAATATAATGTATCTGAGAAACATTTTCTTTAAGTTGTATTAATTTATGGTCATATCATATCACATATATTATATTATATTATATTATATTATATTATATTATATTATATTATGTTATGTTATATTATGTTATATTATATTATATTATATTATATTATATTATATTATATTATATTATATATTAACAGGATGAGAATAATGCACTTAGTGAATCGGCTATGAGAATTAGCTACAAAATTTGCCACGAAATTGCAAAGGAATTGAAAACATTCAACGAAGCTAATTCATCAAGCCATGTTTAATTATATTGGCAGATGAACTCTATCCACAGCAAGTAGGGGAAGTGGACGCCATACGCCTGTCTCGTAGAACCGTGGTGAGGAGATTGCAGTACGTGCGTATGGGTTATGTAAATAAGCCTAATGATTTGTGTGTGTGCATAGAGCGAAGTTTATTCCATTAAATTAATAAGAGTGTTATAAATTCTGTAATGTACAATGGATTGATATAATATCCTTATAAACTATTACGTACTGATAGACTGAATGACTAGAACAACCGTGGCTCTTGTTATATTAATGCAGGGAAGGTAGCTGTAATGCGAGTCCGCCACTGCGTGAGCGTTCTGCTCTGGCTTGGAATTGAAGTGCCTTGCGGAGCGAGAGCAGCTCTGGCAGACTGAATGGAGCCGCTCTCATGCCAGGCCCTGGTCTGAATGAAAGGAAGGTGATAATGCCGATGAAATGAGTCCAGGGTCCAGCACCGAAAGTTACCCAGCATTTGCTCGTATTGGGTTGAGGGAAAACCCTGGAAAAAAACCTCAACCAGATAACTTGCCTCGACCAGGATTCGAACCCGGGCCACCTGGTTTTGCTGGCAGACGCGCTGACCACTACTCCACAGGTGTGGACGGAGATGATGATGATGATAATGATAATGACAGGTATCATCATACTTATTACAATTCTCAATATTTGAAATGTGTTAAGAAAATAAATAACATGTATACACTTACAGCTGATATGAAATTAATACTGCCTTTACACTCAAGGTCTATAACGACTCCAATATGAAAGTATTCAGACTTCAGCAAGAGTGAGACGTTAACATCAGCGCCAGGGTCTTGGAATGACGACATGATGTTGCTCCTTGACAGGTGTTTGTTCAGCCGTACCTTCTCTGGAACAAAAGGCGTAACGACATTAAATTCAATAACAATATCAGTACAGCGTATTTATATTCTCTATGTTTTGAACACCCTTATTATTAGTCATTTGATCGTTATTTCTTGTAAGAAACATCACTTTTAGAGTATATGTGCTGATTTCACTTAAATAAAGACGTAATACAGCGTGTTTCAAAAGTGATGGTCAATAATTTAGAGATGAAAAGAACAAACTCAAAGAAGCAAAACAGCTCCGATAAACATTAGTCCGAAAATTAACCGTTCATGCGATATTCTGTTACGCAGAGGGGGGGGGGTCAGTGCCGTGGCCTCCTAGGTCACCGGACTTATATCCGATTAGATTCCTGTTTGGGGTCATGTAAAAATCCTAGTTTACACTTGTGAGACTAACATACTCCAGGAATTGCGGTTTCTGATTGAACATGCCTTTCAGCTAATAAGGAATGATCAAAGACTGCTCGAGACGTTTCCCAGTTCACTACAGAGAACAAACAGCACATACTAATCAGATTTAAGATGTATGCATTAGAAAAGTATTAATAAAAATTAACGTGGTGTTATTTGTTGGTAAAACTCACGAGTTCCAAGTCCTTTTGCCACGAGGGATATTACTGAAAAATGGAAACTTCACAATAAAAACAGTTTTGCTTTCTACAACTTTCGAAAACAAATTCAGAAACAAAGATTATTTTGTAGACATTTCCGAACTGACCATCAATCACATCGTTGGATTGGACGTGCTACCGCAGGTGTTATGGTTTATCGCCCTTTGCCTCCCAGATCCCCAGACTTGACACCATGTAATTTCTTTCTTTGGAGGTATGCGAAGGATATAGTTTATGTGCTCCGCTACTTGAAGACTTTGAAGAAATAAGAGATTGGATCATTGCTGCGATTGCATCAATAAACGGAGATTATGTTGAGAGAGCGTTGAAAGAATTTGATTATCGTGTTGATGTATGCCGTGTTAAAAGGGAATCTGATACTGAATATTTATAACGTGTCAATAAAAGCTTTGAGAGTTTATTAAATACATTTTATATGCACGAAGTGATTGTATCATTAATACTTAAGCTATTTAATAATATAATTGTATGAAAATTTTAGCATAATTTTCAAATACCGAATTTTGTGTTTGATATAGTAGTGAGACACTGAAAATTTTATTACTCTATTGAAGTTATTCTCTGCAACAAATAAAGTAAGCAACCTGTAGTCCAGCCTAATGTAATAATAGTACATTATGCAACGAGCCTATAATGAAGCGAGTATGGATATTTGTGAAACGAGCGCAAGCGAATTTCATAATTTTCATACGAGCTTCTTAATTACCATTATAGGCGAGTTTCATACGACTTTTTATGCTCGACCATATTTCTAACTTGATATTATTAATTTTCTTTGTATCTGACCTTGACCAATGTCCCGTATGTTGTGAGATGTGCGCAGACGCGAAAGTATTGATTTTTTCCGAGGAACAGATGTTCACATTGACCTTCTAGGCCATAAGAACCTACAGAGATAACTTTGAAATTAAATTAGACATTGAAAAACGAGATGACAAATTGAATTTATTTGAATATTATTTACAATTAACGCTAATTATTATAGTAACAGAACATAACCTTCTGCGACAGTATTGGATTTCCAGCCTCCGTGACTTTTCGCTAATTCTCTTTCGATTGCATATCCGAGAATAATTGATACTTGCGGTTTTATAACGGTAGGAAGCTGACCTGTCATTGGCTGAACAGTTGTAATCTGAGTCGTCATTGGCTGAAAGACCTGACCTTTAATGAGTAGATGTATTTTAATGACATGCATTAAAGGTCTGCTACCAGGTGTATAATTACTACATTTCGGCATGGTCGAGCATAAAATACATTTTAATCATATATCATAGTGTATTCGTTGTCATTGTGCATTAAATTGTGGCTTAGAAATCCTTCCCTTTTGAAACTGTAGTTGTCACAAACCAATAACACACAAAATTTATTGTTATAGAAAGGGACATGCATGGCAACATCCGTCAGCATAATTGTAGTTGCTCAATTATTATTATTATTATTATTATTATTATTATTATTATTATTATTATTGTACTTAATATTGAAAAAACAGCTCTCCTAAAATAAAAGTGATAAATTGATGAATTTACAGAGGTAGACTATCTATAGTTTATGTAATATATGATATTGTACATTTATTTCCACTCAACAATAGGATTTTATTCTTCCAACAATAATTCTTTTCTACAATTCGCCTTAAACGCTCTCGTCAACAATTGGATTTTCACTCAACACAGTATTCGTTAGTGCACTCCACCGACGGCAATGACAATTTACTTGGACTATTACGAACAACAATGAACTGTTAATCTTAACTAATATTTACAAAGCACTATTTACAAATCAGAACTATCAGTTCTCAGTTCACAGTTCTTCTAGCTCAGTCACTCGAGTTCACAGTATCTCGAACCACAGACCTTCAGAGACAGTTCACTGTACTCGAACTCAGGTCCCTCCAACTGCGGTCCACTGCACTCGAACTCAGGTCCCTCCAACTGCGGTCCACTGCACTCGAACTCAGGCCTTCGGATGCTGATACAGTTGCGGACGCACACTCGAGTCGAACTCCGGTACACAAGACTGGCTTGCTTGCTCTGGCTTACTCACTGACTGGCTGACTAATCAACTGAAAACTGCTCGAGTTCGCTGGCGTTTCTTCTTTTATAATCACAGCGACGTAGCCTCGAAAGTTCGACGCGTCTCCAGAGATTGCACTCCAGAGAAATCCAGAGCCCTCTCCTCTCTACCAGCACCAGATGCGCGCGCACTCTCGTCGCGTTGACGTAATACTCACCCTCTGTTCTCTCCGCCGCGCGCCGTCCCCCGTGCTCCGCGCGATCTTCTCCCTTGCGGGACGCTGATCGTGAGTTCGAATCTCACGTCGCTGTCACAATATTTTATACAAGTTTAAATCATGATAAGGTTTATAAATAATTTAAAGCGACATAAAATAAATAAATTTAAAAAAAGTTTATAAGCACTTTTTACTAGATTAATTGCAATAATACATGGCACAATAAAATAACAGACTTGTTTCATAACCAAACAATTGACTAGGAACCATAGTAACGTCTTGATATCGTAATTTTTTCAGAGTAACTTTTATTTGCTCAATAATATACATCAAATTTCACTTATTTCTGTACTTACGTCAGCAAAATATTAGATTAACTACATATACACAAAGACGTAACACTTCTAGAGAACTAAATAATACTTAGCTACTTTTATTCAATATTATGTTATTTACAGCAAATACGAAGTTATCTAGTGTTGCAACAGCGAAATGAGTCTAAGGATTTGTCATGTAATGTATAGGGCCTATTTGTTAAATTATATTTAGGCGTATAAATTTTACTTTCTCTTGGATGTTATTTCAATAGAAATCGCAAACTCATGAAAGCCTCCTTGAAAGCTGTATTAAAATATAATGTAGCAAATATAATATGAGCTCTTAAATGTTACTAATATTAATGATAAACAAATTAAGTCAGAATTAAGCAAGAATTTTTTGCCTTCCGTTAGAAAGCCGAGTCACAATAACAGATGCTTCTGTTAAACATTTTTCTCCTCTTTCTAGACCCAGATAGATTGTAGGCTACTAACTTGTGGCATCTATCTTATAGGCCTACTTACTGGCTTTTAAGGAACCCGGAGGTTCATTGCCGCCCTCACATAAGCCCGCCATTAGTTCCTATCCCGAGCAAGATTAATCTATTCTCTATCATATTCCACCTCCCTCAAATACATTTTAATATTATCCTCCCGTCTACGTCTCGGCCTCCCTAAAGGTCTTTTTCCCTCCGGCCTCCCAAACTAACACTCTATGTGCATTTCTGGATTCGCCCATACGTGCTACATTCCCAGCCCATCTCAAACGTATGGATTTAATGTTCCTAATTATGTCAGGTGAAGAATACAATGCGTGCAGTTCTGTGTTGTGTGACTTTCTCCATTCTCCTGTAACTTCATCCCTCTTAGCCCCAAATATTTTCCTAAGAACCTTATTCTCAAACACTCTTAACCTATGTTCATTTCTCAAAGTGAGAGTCCAAGTTTCACAGCCATAAAGAACAACCGGTAAATAACTGTTTTATAAATTCTAACTTTCAGATTTTTTGACAGCAGACTGGATGATAAAAGCTTCTCAACCGAATAATAACAGGCATTTCCCATATTTATTCTGTGTTTAATTTCCTCCCGAGTATCATTTATATTGTTACTGTTGCTCCAAGATATTTGAACTTCTCCACCTCTTTAAAAGATAAATTTCCAATTTTTATATTTCCATTTCGTACAATATTCTCGTTACGAGAGACAATCATATACTTTGTCTATCTTATAGGCCTAATTTCATGAACTATTTCCTGTTTCTTCCATTAAAGACGCTCTGAAGAGAAGACTGCTGTTTTAGGCTCTTCGCGATATGTTTTAATGGGTGATGTAAATTAAAGAATGTGTAAAATTAATGAACGAGAGAAAAAACAGAACTGTCTGCGTAAACTAGCTCCCGAAAAATCCCCAAGCCTCATATGTTTTGTTTGGTGGTGACGTCATGCTTACCCATTGTCGAATGTTATTGTTATTGCGTAGCATATTATTTTTGTTCTTCTTCTGTGTGCCTCACTTATGATGGGAGGAAGAGAAAAAGGAATGACGACAGTAAAAACAGAGAGGAAGAGAGATATATAAAGACAATAAAGAGAGAGAGAGAGAATAAGAAAGAGATAGTAATATAGTTAGTAAAAGAGAGGAAAAGAAAAAGGAATAGAAATAAAAAGAAATGAAGAATAGGGAAATAAATATTGTAATAGAGAAAGAATAAAGATTATAAACAAGATATAGACATAGAGAAAAGAGGAATAATGATTGTCAAGAAGAGAGGAATATGGAGAGAAGAAAGAGAAAAAGGAATACAGAATTGTAAAAAGGGAGGAAGGTGGAGGTAAACAGAGAAGAGGAAGGGAGAAATAAAAATTGTAAAAGAGAGGGGAATAAAGATAAGAAAAGGAGAGACAAAGAGTAGAAGAGGGAAAGATAAAAAAGAATAAAATAGTAATAATAAATGAAGATAGAAAGATAAAAGAGGAAGTGAGAAGATTAAAGATTGTAAAAGAGACGGAAATAAAGGTAGTAAAAAGAGATGAAGAGATAGAAAGGGAAGAGATGGTAAACGAGAGGAAAAGAGAAACGAATAAAATAGTAAGGAGGAGGAAAAAAGAGAAGGTGAAGGGGGAGGGGAATAAATATTATAAAAGAGATGAATGAAGACAGTAAAAGAGAGAAAGGGAGATAGAGAGAGAGAGTGGGAAAGAGAGAAGGGGAAGAGAGAGAGGAATAAAGATAGTAAAATAGGGAGGAATAAAAATAATAAAAAGGAGATAGAAAGACAAGGGAAACGATAAGAGATAGTAAAACAAAGGAAAAGAGAAAGGAATAAAACAATAAGAAGAGAGAGAAAGAGAGAAGATGAAAGGAGAGGGGAATAAATATTGTAAAAGAGAGATGAATAAAGATAGTAAAAATAGAGAAAGAGAGAGGTAAAGAGAGAAGCGGAAGAGAGATAGGAATGGAGATTGTAAACGACAGAGGATTAGAGATACCGGTAGTCACTTTCTTGACAACAATGACATTATTGCGCACAAATCACACGGACATCATGATGTATCTACATAGACTTTTTAGTCTACATCAGGCATGTCAATTGATGCCCACAGGAGCAAGCGCGCGCTTTAGAGCCCAGGAGAGCCTGAGCGCTTTACAGCGGAAATAAAAGAGACAGACGAAAGAGGTGGTATATGCCGCTTGGTCGAGCTATATTCAGGGATGGCCAGCACTGATTCAATAGATAAAGGGAAGAGAACTTATTAAAACTGTATCCATGTTAATTTTTAGATTCGCTTGAGAAGTATAAGTGCATTATAAGAATGTGAGTTTTAATTTTAATGCTCATTTTTCACAAGTTTGATTTTTTTATTCAAAAGAAATATTTTCTGAACTTTTCGTATAGAAAAGTGAAATTTTCAGGTATAGGCCTATTTATTTAGTAGCCTTACAGAATGTTTTCGTAAATCTAATATACCGTATATAGGCTTACGTATTACTGAAGATAGTGTATTGGACATTTTGAAAATATTCGCATGGAAATTGTTTGTAAGGAAATGAATTAACAAAGCAACTACTGTTACATCATAAGCAAAAGATACGTGCCCATGTGTTGTAAAAATGTCAGCTCTATAGCTTCAGCAGGTTCCGAGAAAATAATTTAATATTCTGATGATAGGAAGTTGCTCACAAATATCACCTTAAAAGCATAATGTGATAAGAGTTCTGTTTTGTAATATTAGTTACACTTAAAACAGACACAGTACCTAGGTAACTTTGCTTTGTACTGTAATATTGTTTTGATCAGTGTATAGATAGCTTTTGTAAGGCTAAAGATACCGTCAATATAAATTCCAACTTATCATGTCATACTCAATCTCTTTCTTTGGAATATCACTTCCTTTATGAATGATATGTATGGAATTTAAGTGAATATTCCTTCTTAACTCTCTATTATGTTATTAAGATTTAAAACAAGTGCAATATTAAGAAATCACTGTTAGTACTTTTGTTTTATAGACAATATAGATAATATTAAACAGAAAGAATCCATATAAAAATAACGACATAAAATTTCACGTTTCGTTTGAAGTTTGTGCACCACTGTTTTCTTAATCCAACAGGTTGCTTATTCATAAACACAACCCTTCCTCTTTCCATACTTAGCGCTTGATACCCACACACGACGTCAAGGTCAGAAAAATGCGCTTGCTTCGACATCACTGGTCTACATTATCGAATTGTTTACTTACTTACGAGTGAACTGAGGGAATGCACGAGATATCAAGTCGCGGAAAACATGTTTATTGTGTTCGCTCTGATCCAGTTGGGCTAGCGTGACGTCATGAGTTTCAAAGAAATAATATAAACACAGCTGAAACTTCGTCCCTAATTATTATCAGAGGGGTCTGGGGTTTTCACCATTATTCACAGGAAAACTGAGACTATTAGAGTAGCCGATATTCTGAATACAACATTTTTCATCAGAGTGGGCCTTCGATTAATTTATTGAAATTTTGGCCTGCGTAAATCATACAGGGACATCATTTTATTTTACTAGAATTTTTATATTAACCTGGCTATACCTTTAGACAACCGGAAACACAGATTGCTACCCCCTTCCACGACTGTAGTTCGATGATACTGGCGTAAAACTCAAACAAATCACTTTGCTAGATATAGGAGGGAAGAAAAGTAGTTCATCCATTTACGTAAACTAGGAAATATCGCGATTTTGAGTTCGATAATTTTCATTAGGTTTTTGTTTAATCAAAATGCAGTACTGTATTAAGAATAAGTGTTTTTACTCACGAACTGAGTTATCCATGCGAGCGTATTCATTGTGCAATGTATATTATACTGTCTACAGCACATTAGCGTACAATATAGAGAAAAAAATTAAATTGAAAAATAATCATAATATGAATATTTAAACACATTTTTGAAAATGGTGGCCGTTCATTTCGATACAGGCTTCAGTTCTTTTGTGCATATTATCGCACTATAGACCATTGCATCTAATTCCAATTGCCAGTTTCGTCCTTCGTACTAGTAACTCATGTTGAAATAATTCTGTACCTACTCTACGTACTGTAAATTCAATCTTCATTTCTGCCCGACCCGAAAATATAAAATTACTCAGACATGCTATCTACTGTCCGTCCAAGTGATTATGCCGCAGGATCGTAAAAAGGGAGGAAATCACGAGACAGTTAATTACTTAACGAGGCCCTTTTATTTAAGTAATTTTAATCAGTTGTATAATATTAGGTAAACGTCGAATTCCTAACAGAAATTAATGTTTTCAGAAAAGAGCTAAGACAGCCCAGCTTTTACAGAGGGGCGAGCAGAAGCAGGTGGGGGAAATCGGGATGCGACGTAGGCAAACGGACAGTACCTGTGCGAAAATATGATTCAGTATTGAAAGCTCTTTCTTCACTGGAAAACGCGAAGATACTTCTGGAACGTACTATACTCACTAACTCAGTGCTATTTACTGTATGCGGTCTTGGATCTGTGTGGAGGACGATTGAACTTCATTAGTAGAAGGGGTGCGAGTGAAGTACATTCAAAAACTCAGGTACAATAAAAATTAAAGTAAAAATAAAATGATGTCCCTGTAATATTCAAACAGACGACCACAGCATGAGCAACGATTAGCTTGCTGGTTAATTTTGTCGAGAATGTACGATACGGGATACCCAGTTTTACTTCACTTTGAAGGATATACTACGGATTTATTGGCTGCCACAGTCTTCACAACATTACCGAGGAAAACTTGTTCTATTTAATTGGAGTTGTGTTACGTACCAGATGCAGACCAACAAGATGTAACAACAGCCGAAGACACGTGGTTTTGCTGTAAGAATGACGTGATGAGGGAGAGAGTAGTTTGGTCTAAAGGAGCACCAGCAGCGGAAGCGACTACCACAACGAGCTTTAAACAGATCCTTGTGACCAGAAGCAGCATTTCCAACTGGTGATTGTATACAAATATTTATTCCTTTTACTTGTAGAAATAAGAATTACGTAAATGTGTAAATCAAGTCATACGTGAACTATTTTTATTATTTTGATAATTATTGCGATGTTCATTAGACACATGTAAAAAAGAGCTAAAGCATTTGGAAGAGAACCGTAGATGTCTTTTATACCGCGTTACTTCATGGCGTGAGATCAATTTTGTCAGCATTAATAGAAGATGATTACACGGAGTGCCAAAAGACATTTCTTTGATCTCTCTTTGAGCAAATGGATTGATTGACAAAGTCTTAAGAATATGTCCAAGACGTTCCGTCACCAGCCGAACATGAAAGACAGTTTATAAATTATCACCAGACTTAGAAACTAAGGCCGTGTCTCAAAGCTACAATTTCAGCTGAAGTGAACTAGATTGTTGACTAAATACCAGGATGTGACGTCAGAAGTTATGATCCAAAACTAAATAGTGCATAGCAATCAAGTCGGTAGTAGCTAGTATAACCCGTCTGACGAAACATTGCAGTTTTCAGATGAGGGCGCCCGTGTGTCGCGAATGCGATCCGCTCAGTCTCGATGCGTGGCGAGTCAGCTGGAGAAATGTTGGTACAGTCTGACAATAAAAACATCAACAGCTGTTATGAACATAAATACAATTACCAATACCATAGTTGAATTTACTTTTTCTGTCATGTACGGTATATAAACATACTTTATTCCAGAAGTACATGTAAGCCCGTGGCGGAGGTCTCAATTTCATCTGCACTATCAGTTGAACTGCCTTCGTCTGCTGTGTATGTGCTCCTACCTGGCCTATCACAATCCATCTCATCTTCTTTACACTCTTAATCACTAACCACAATGCCTATATTTATTACTACCCTTTCTACTTCCTCTTCCATTAACGCGTCACGACGCCAATATTCGTCTTCGATATGTTTAACAGGTTGGCAGCATTTTGTCCACACTTATTTGCTGATTTCGCTTATTGATTGTGCGGTCATTTGTTTCAAAACTGACAGCCTCCAGAATGTATCTTTTCCATCATTAAACTGTATCTTTTTCTTAACAGCATTCAGAATATATATTATTTTAATGTACCGAAGTACATATGATATTTCCATGCAGATATTCTGCGTCATCACACGATGAAAGAGTAATGGAACGGAGAAAAATTCTCTCCGGCGCCGGGATTTGAACCCGGGTCTTCAGCTCTACGTGCTGATGCTTTATCCACTAAGCCACACCGGATACCACCCCGACGTCGGACAGAATTGTCTCTATTAAGTTCCAACTCTTGGGTTCCCTCTAGACAATTCTGTCCGACGTCGGGGTGGTATCCGGTGAGGCTTAGTGGATAAAGCATCAGCACGTAGAGCTGAAAACCCGGGTTCAAATCCCGGCGCCGGAGAGAATTTTTCTCCGTTCCATTACTCTTTCATCGTATGATGACGCAGAATATCTGCATGGAAATATTAAATATTATGTTTTATTTAACGACGCTCGCAACTGCAGAGGTTATATCAGCGTCGCCGGATGTGCCGGAATGTTGTCCCGCAGGAGTTCTCTTACATGCCAGTAAATCTACTGACATGAGCCTGTCGCATTTAAGCACACTTAAATGCCATCGACCTGGCCCGGGATCGAACCCGCAACCTTGGGCTTAGAAGGCCAGCGCTATACCAACTTGCCAACCAGGTCGGCGCATGGAAATATCATATGTACTTCGGTACATTAAAATAATATATATGATATGCGTAAATCACTTCGTGATTTAAGACGGCGCTTATTCCGTCAGATCCCGGCCAACTAGTCACTCATAACGAGTGCACCTCAGCACATGTGTGGACTTCAGTCCTATGTTCATAGACATCTATGACGTAGTGCAGAGGGCGGCCACTAGAGGGAACCCAAGAGTTGGAACTTAATCAGAGACAATTCTGTCCGACGTCGGGGTGGTATCCGGTGTGGCTTAGTGGATAAAGCATCAGCACGTAGAGCTGAAAACCCGGGTTCAAATCCCGGCGCCGGAGAGAATTTTTCTCCGTTCCATTACTCTTTCATCATAGCATTCAGAAGCTTGCGTAGAGTCGGAATTTCTTTACTCTTCTCATAAAACTCCAAAAAAGTTCTGCGGATGACACAGTTTTTCAAAATCATCAAGTACAATTTTCTTTGGATGTGGGCGGCTTTCACCAGGAGTTGGAAATTGTCCTCCAATGCGCTTGGCTTCCTCACCTCCTCAGCTATAGTATGTTTTGTTTTTTCACTCTTCCCCACCGCCGTTCCTGTTCTTTTCACAGCGTTCGTTAATGGAATGATAAGACCTTTCTTTTTCTCTTCTTTATAAAATTTTAGCACATTTATATAATATTTCTGCTTTGCGAGTGTAAGACTTCGCGTGACGAGTGTCTCGGCGGAGTTTCCATTCTCTCTTGTGTACACACACACTTCCGATACCGACTAGCAGACTGAACGAACTGAACTGAGGCATTTCTTTACTGCAGCGCTGTGCGTAGTACACAGTATAGGGAACATTCAGTAAGGACACCTAAGCCATTTCGTGGGAACAAATTCTGAGTGCGCATGTCACGAAACCGGGTGTATTATCTGGAACCTCCACCAGATGGAACTCCATCTACGACAGGCTGGCATAATTTAATATTAAATGAAAACATTTATTACTCATCTTTTAACAATTCTAAAGACATGAGGTAAAGGAATGGCAATATAACCATAATAATAATTACTTCCGTATGCAATCATCATGAAAATATTCAGTAATTGACGCTAACGTCAAGTCACTGTTTGAGGCTTATGTTGGTAAAATTGATCCAAGTACAACATAATACATCATGGCGTCCGTTGCGGTGAAGTGCGAACATGAACGTCAACAATGGATATAAGTATTTTGACTTTCTAGCGACATAATATTAATGATAGATAATATACATACAAGATTATTCGTATTACTGACCAATAAAATAAATAAATAAATAAATAAATAAATAAATAAATAAATAAATAAATAAATAAATAAATAAATAAATAAATAAATAAATATTTTACTAATATTTTGATAGTGGTTTGATACTGGCGACATAGTTGGATTCATTGAGAACTAGACCTTACTGAGCTTGAATTTAGTACCAACAACATCAAAGGAGCCGACAAGAATTGTCCCTACTGATTCTTCTTATACTGTGCATTGTACGTCAGAACAGGGTGACGTAATGCAGTATCGATCGCATGTTTATGTTCAAGCTTACTCTACCTGCCGTATGCAATGATTTTTCAAACTGGTTATAAACGAAAATGCTTGCTTGATTGTTGACTTGTTCACTAAACAAACATAGATACCTCATCAGCAATTGGGGTTATGAAATCTGGAAATGCTTTGAAAGTGAAATAATGTAAATGTAATGTAGAATAACACGTTAACTTGGAACACTGACATTGTTGGTACCTTCTGTACAATGTTTTAAACATTATTGTAATATATTAAGCCCTCATCTTTTCCACATAATTCGTAATGAAACTGCATTAGGACACTGCCTTCTTAAACCTTTCTTGCCTATAGATACCATACGGCAATAATTAACTTTATAGCATTTATATAATTGTGTGTTACATAATGTGACAGCGACGTGAGGTTCGAACTCACGACCAGCGTCCCGCAAGAGAGCAGACCGCGCGTGCGCTGACACAGGCTCCACGGAGCACTGTGGGACGGCGCGCGGCGGGGAGAAGAGAGGGGAAAGGGCCTACGCGGCGAGGGAATTGCGCTCGCATCTGGTGCTGGTAGAGAAGAGAGGGCTCTGGATTGTTCTGGAGTGCTATCTCTGGAGACGCGTCGAACTTTCGAGGCTACGTCGCTGTTTCTATAAAAGAAGAAACGCCAGCGAACTCGAGCAGTTTTCAGTTGATTAGTCAGCCAGTCAGTGAGTAAGCCAGAGCAAGCAAGCCAGTCTTGTGTACCGGAGTTCGGCTCGAGTGTGCGTCCGCAACTGTGACAGCATCCGAAGGCCTGAGTTCGAGTGCAGTGGACCGCAGTTGGAGGGACCTGAGTTCGAGTGCAGTGGACCGCAGTTGGAGGGACCTGAGTTCGAGTACAGTGAACTGTCTCTGAAGGTCTGTGGTTCGAGATACTGTGAACTCGAGTGACTGAGCTAGAAGAACTGTGAACTGAGAACTGGTAGTTCTGATTTGTAAATAGTGCTTTGTAAATATTAGTTAAGATTAACAGTTCATTGTTGTTCGTAATAGTCCAAGTAAATTGACATTGCCGTCAGTGGAGTGCTATAACGAATACTGTGTTGAGTGAAAATCCTATTGTTGACGAGAGCGTTTAAGGTGAATTGTAAAAAGGAATTATTGTTGGAAGAATAAAATTCCATTGTTGAGTTGAAATAAATTCACAATATGAAGGTAAATTTTGCTGGATAACTTCTATTTCAATACATTTTCATCAATATAGTTTTGTTTCAAATGTTGCCACTCCCGTAACTTGGTCACTGAATTGGTCCTAATACAGCTATTTGTTTCAACATGGATTGCTTGTAAATTTAATTTGGATTAGAAAGGGTTAATTCAGTGCTGCACCGTGATGTCGTGGTTTTTAGAGAAATAATGTATGAAGAAGGCCATGATTCAAGCATACATGTCCAAAGCTCCCTTGTGTGTAGTTTACAAGTCAGCTAGTTACTAGTCACTAGTGTGTAGTATGGACTTGAGCTTTGAGACACGGCCTTAGTACCCGAAAAAAATAGTTAACTATGACAAGGATAATACAGTATATACAGTGAGTTCAGAGATCGTCAGAGTCTGTGAGTGGAAAGGTGGTTGTTGAAGGGCTGGCACTGTAGCACGACAACAAAAACAATACTTAGATTGTACACTCCAGCAAAATAATAAATTGATCATTTTGATTTACCTTATTTTTAAAACAAATTACAAAGAATGTTGGAATATTTTATGTAGGCTACAATGTATACCAGGCCTGCACAAGGTTTGCGCTCTCCGAGCCGGCTCACAGCTCATGAGCGGAATGCAGATATTAGCTGCGCCCTGTATAAGGGTGGACTGGAAGAAGGGGCGATCTCGTACAAAATATACACAAAAGAAAGTACAGGGACATCATTTTATTTTTACTAGCATTTTTAATATTAACCTGTCTATACCTTTAGAGAACCGGAAACACAGTTTGCTCCCCCTTCCACGACTGTAGTTCGATGATACTGGCGTAACACACAAACAAATCACTTTACTAGGTATAGGAGGGAAGAAAAGTAGTTCATCCATTTACGTAAACTAGGAAATATCGCGATTTTGAGTTCGATAATTTTCATTAGGTTTTTGTTTAATCAAAATACAGTATAGTATTAGCAATGAGTGTTTTTACTCACCAATTGAGTTATCCATGCGTACGTATTCATTATGCAGTGTATATTATACTATCTATTAGCGTACAATATAGAAAATGAAGTTAAATTGAAAAATAATAATGATATGGATATTTAAACACATTTTTGAAAGTGGTGGCCGTTCATTTCGATACAGGCTTCAGTTCTTTTGTGCATATTATCGCACTGTAGACTACTGCATCTAATTCCAATTGCCAGTTTCGTCTTTCCTACTAGTAACTCATGTTGAAATAATTCTGTACCTACTCTATAAAAGAGTACCTTACGTACTGTAAATTCAGTCTGCACTTCTGCCCGACCCGCACAGATAAAATTACTCAGACATGCTATCTACTGTCCGTCCAAGTCGTTATGCCGCAGGATCGTAGAAAGGGAGGAAATCACGTGACAGTTAATTACTTACCGAGGCCCTTTTATTTAAGTTATTTTAAACAGCTGTATAATATTAAGTAAACGTCGAATTCCTAAGAGAAATTAATGTTTTCAGAAAAGAGCTAAGACAGCCCAGCTTTTACAGAGGGGCGAGCAGAATCAGGTGGGGGCAATCGGGATGCGACGTAGGCAAATGGACAGTACCTGTGCGAAAATATGATTCAATATTGAAAGCTCTTTCGTCACTGGAAAACGCGAACATATTTCTGGAACGTACTATACTCTCTAACTCAGTGCTGTTTACTATATGCAGCCTTGATTCTGTGTGGAGGACAGTTAGAACTTCATTAGTAGAAGGTGTGGGAGTGAAGTACATTCAAAAACTCAGGTACAATAAAAATTGAAGTAAAAATAAAATGATGTCCCTGTACTATTACGAGTGCTTATGAAATTAATTCCCGTTCAGTGTTTGGACTATTATTAATTAATAAAGAAATATTTATTTTAGAGAAATAATAGAAATTCTATAGCTACTTAAATGTACAATATCATTTTGTTATATTTTTATTTATCAGTACATCAAAACGAGGTTTTATGATTTTGGCAGCTGAAAGGAACAGTAGCCTACTGATCGTAATGAAACATCAGTTACATATGTTCGATGTCTGCCGTTATTAAAGTTGATTATAGAAAACAGTTGCTCAGAAATATAAATGTTGAGCCAAACATAGTAATCATTTTCTCAGCCAGCCTGTGTAGTCGTGGATATTATTGCCAATGTTTAGTCTTGTAAAACTCAACCAGGCTAGTAGTATTATTCAAACGGTCTTTAGCCCTTAGGTCCCACTGTAGATCAATAAGTTCGAGCTGTAAATCGTTAAATGTTAAATGTTATGTTCCGTCTTTTAGATTCCTCCATACTGTACTGTAGCCGTAGCTAAGCAACGTGAAACAGTTACTGAGAATAGGCCTACACACTGCACTCCACTAGATAACTGAGTGGTCGTTTCCCTCTCCTCTATCTATAGCAAGTCTATGTCATTCTGACGTATCTTCCTCTCCGTTTCGGCGAGCGGTAAACTCGACTCTCCCGCTCTGAAGGAGCGCGCGCGCTCGTTGAGCGCTGTTTGTGCAGTCCTGATGTATAGCCTTTGTACAGTACAGTACAACATGAGGTGAAAAACATACCTGATAGACAATGTACAACATAAAATATGCATATTGTAGCCGATATCTATTAACACTAGTTTATTTTCATTTCTCTTTTCTTAGTTTATGCTTACAGCGTTACAATGAACCACAACAGTCATTTAAGGCCCGACTGTATAAACCATTTAATCTTAGAACAGAGGTTAAATTGATCCTTGTTTCAGCTGAACTTGGAATTTTGTGTTGTATAAAGTCTAATCTGAGATTAATTTGTCTCAAACTAAAGTCAACTTTGACTGAAGAAATTTCTCCGATTAAGTTATGTAGATGATCCAAGTTCAGTTATTTCTTTTCTGTTTGAAATATACGAGTGACAGATTGTGCAAATAAACTATCCATTATTATTAATATTAATAGATATGATAGGTAAATTTATATACATATATATATATATATATATATATATATATATATATATATATATATATATATATATATATTTCTTTCAGTTTCTTGCTTTAATACACAAACAATCTTATATTTTATAAGGCTGTATCGTGTTCAGCAGTATCAAATAACATAACCTATAATTATATTATGTTTATAACAACCATTAATTATTAATGGATATGATAGGTACATTCATAAATGTTCAATTAACTGTATTACTAAACGAAAATTGTCGTTTTATAAAGCTTTATTATGTTTAGCAGTATCAAACACCATAACATGATAACAACTCGGAGAACAGTCAACCTTCTTCTTATTGTCCGCCATTATTTATATTGCAAAAAAAAAAACAGTGTCTCCAACAGAGTGTAATACGGAAAGTCGTGAAAAAGTAGTTGTAAAGTCGCTAGATTTATCATTATCAACAAAGAAAGATTAAATTTTGTCACTATTGGGGTGCTAAAAAGGTCACTAAATCCCTATTTAAGCAATATAAAAGATAAAAGAAATTGTTGTTGAAAACGAGTTAAATTCGCTAGATTGGCAACACTGAGCAAACCTGTCCGCGCATCACGTATTTCACCTGTTTATGCGATGTTGCCAAATCCTTTTCACGTGAAATGAGATTGCATTTGAACCAAGGTAATTTGATTGCAGAAAAGTTTTATACAATAGAAGAAGTGTCTGAACTCGGTTCACTTTTCGATCTTCGATCAAAGTTGATCTTTAGTCAGGGAGTTTTATACAATTGGGCCTAAGTGTGCCAAATGTCAGTTTTCTCCTCTTTTCAGTAAAACAATTTTTGTACTGCGAAAAACTCCGCTCAACATCACACGAGGAATAGAAGTGAAAACAGACAAGAGAAAAAATGTGGAAAACGATGGGAAATATAATCATTACAAATGACATCACATTATTAACTGTCACAATGTTCACTTTATACAATAAACCATTAATCCAAGACAATGAGTCAGCAACACGAATTAAAGTTACATTTTTGCTGCAAGAAATAGTACATAATATTTTGTTATAAAGAAAAATTTGTTATAACTTATAAGATACTTTTTTAAATAATTTCACACCTATATAAGAGTAATAGAGTGATGATACCAATCACAGTACGTACGAGTAATTCAACCAATATACTAGAAATTGGTGTCTGTAGAGCAATGACAAAGTCAAAGGCCGTGATGTAATTGAACCCAGGTTCGTACCTGAGATCAGCTAATTTTTCGTCTCTTTGTTAATATTTTATTTAGTACATTATTTTTAGATGCGTTATTTTGTTGTAAAGTGAAATAAAGGAGATTTTACTACATAGTAATATATCCGTAATTCGCACTAGTCCAGCAATTTAGCAGTTTATGGCTATACCTACTTACTGACTTTTAAGGAACCCGGAGGTTCATTGCCGCCCTCACATAAGCCCGCCATTGGTCCCTATCCTGTGCAAGATTAATCCAGTCTCTACCATCATATCCTACCTCCCTCAAATCCATTTTAATATTATCTTCCCATCTATACCTCGGCCTCCCTAAAGGTCTTTTTCCCTC
This sequence comes from Periplaneta americana, assembly GCF_040183065.1. Lineage (NCBI taxonomy): Eukaryota > Metazoa > Arthropoda > Insecta > Blattodea > Blattidae > Periplaneta > Periplaneta americana. Next base: position 13,856,795 of record NC_091131.1, on the reverse strand, counting down.
CGGCCTCCCAACTAACACTCTATATGCGTTTCTGGATTCGCCCATACGTGCTACATGTCCTGCCCATCTCAAACTTCTGGATTTAATGTTCCTAATTATGTCAGGTGAAGAATACAATGCGTGCAGTTTTGCCTTGTGTAACTTTCTCCATTCTCCTGTAACTTCATCCCTTTTAGCCCCAAATATTTTCCTAAACACATTATTCTCAAACACCCTTAACCTATGTTCCTCTCTCAAAGTGAGAGTCTAAGTTTCACAACCATACAGAACAACCGGTAATATAACTGTTTTATAAATTCTAACTTTCAGATTTTTTGATAGCAGACTGGATGATAAGAGCTTCTCAACCGAATAATAACACGCATTTCCCATATTTATTCTGCGTTTAATTTCCTCACGAGTGCCATTTGTATTTGTTACTGTTGCTCTAAGATATTTGAATTTTTCCACCTCTTCGAAGGATAAATCTCCAATTTTTATAGTTCCATTTCGTACAATATTCTGGTCACGAGACATAATCATATACTTAGTCTTTTCGGGATTTTTACTGTTGGGTTTCGTAACAAGCTGTTTTTTACGGTGATGGGTTGTTAGCCCTTCGCCCAACCCCCAAGCTGGAGGACCACCCCTTATCGGCTGCCCACGACTGCTTATTCAATATATTCGCAGCTATGGCTATTATTATTATTATTATTATTATTATTATTATTATTATTATTACCTTTACTTTTTAACTTCGCTCTAGAATATGCCATTAGGAAAGTTCAGGATAACACAGAGGGTTTGGAATTGAACGGGTTACATCAGCTTCTTGTCTATACGGATGACGTGAATATGTTAGGAGAAAATCCTATTTCAATCAAGCAGTTAGAGATTTAATGGACACCTAATAACTTTGGGTTGCATATATTCAGGCAATGGACATGGGCCTATGCTAAGGCGATCTCTCATCATAATAACTACGTCACTCGGCTGTAGTATTTACTGCAGGCCAGTAAGTACCATACTTCGCCTTGTGGTATATTAACTCTATGAAGATGAGCACAATGGAGCCCAGGAGACCGATGGACACCACCACCAGGGTAGGGTAGAAATCTTTGATGCGGACGCTTACGAACCCTTGGCTGTTGGCGCCACAAATAGGCTTCTGAGGAAACCACCGTTTGAACGCTCGATCGGTCATTCCCGTCTCTTTCAGACGACGAGCTCTAGAGGAGAGAATTATCCGCATTACTCAAAGATTGTGTGTGACTTGTTGGTTAAGGTAACAAAATTCTATCGAATTCTGTGTCTATAAATTAGGTTTATCGAAAAAGTGCAGAGAAAGGCTGTGCTTTTCGTTGTCCATGTGAACAGTGGGTGAGTTGGTGATCTTCATAAACAATCATACCATTGCCATCCTAGTAACCTTTAATTCAGTGCGATGGGAACTGTGTAATAGAGAGCAAATAGCATTTTGAGGCGAGCGGAAGTGAGGTCAGTCTTGTTTGTTCAACGTAATAATCAACGAACGTATTCTGAACAAGTTACACCTCATAATGCAGCCATTTTATTCATCGTTGGTTTACTCAGTTTCGTGAAACAAAGTGTAAACAAAAACAAATCTGAAATTATTTTAATGTACCGAAGTACATATGATATTTCCATGCAGATATTCTGCGTCATCATACGATGAAAGAGTAATGGAACGGAGAAAAATTCTCTCCGGGACCGAGATTTGTACCCGGGTTTTCAGCTCTACCTGCTGATGCTTTATCCACTAAGCCACACCAGATGCTCATCCCGATGTCGGACAGAATCGTCTCAGTTTAAGTTCCAACTCTTGGGTTCCCTCTAGTGGCCGCCCTCTGCACTACGTCATAGATATCTATGAACCTAGGACCGAAGTCCACACATGTGCTGAGGTGCACTCGTTATGAGTGACTAGTTGGTCGGGATCCGACGGAATAAGCGCCGTCTTAAATCACGAAGTGTTTATAAATGAGGCTTATCGAAAAAGTATCTTTTTGAAATGCATAACGACGTAATTATTAAACAAATATTGAAGTGGTTTGTGTGTCAAAGTGCAGAGAAAGGCAGTGCTTTTCGTTGTCCATGTGAACAGTGGGTGAGTTGGTGATCTTCATAAACAATCATACCATTGTCATGCTAATAATCTTTAATTCAGTGCGATGGGAACCGTGCAATACAGAGCAAATATCATTTTGAGGCGAGAGGAAGTGAGGTCAGTCTTGTTTGTTCAACGTAATAATCAACGAACGTATTATGAACAAGTTACACCTCATAATGCAGCCATTTTATTCATCGTTGGTTTACTCAGTTTCGTGAAACAAAACGTAAACAAAGACAAATGAAGGATACAGAGAAAAAACGAACAGTCACAATTCTCATAAGGATGACGACATCATCTAGGTCAGTATATTACTGCAAAATTTGTGTGATTTTCTTATCAAAACTGATAAAGGAGAATTATCACTACGGATACAATCATCCTTTCCTACATTTTCATTAGGAACAACAATAAATTTTGTAGTAATATACTGAATTAGATGATGACATTACCCTTAAGAAAATTGTGACTCTGTTCGTTCTTTCTCTGTACCCTTCAAATTTGAAAGTTTACAACGAACAACAGACGAGCGCATTAGGTTAATTTGCCAATATTATTTAATGTAGCATTAGAAAAGTTGAAAAGTAATTTTGAAAGAACATTATTAAATATGATATTTAGAGAAGTGACTTAGACAGATGATATTGACTCCCCATCAGAGAGATGGTAAGTTCTGGAAGAAGAATGACTGGAAACATTTGCAACAGAGATAGATTAAAGACTTTTTTATTTTAGTAGGTTATTTATGACGCTTTATCAACAGCTTAGGTTATTTAGCGTCTGAATTAGATGAAGGTGATAATGCCGGTAAAATGAATCCGGGGTCCAGCACCGAAAGTTACCCAGCATTTGCTCATATTGGGTTGAGGGAAAACTCCAGAAAAAACCTCAACCTGGTAACTTGTCCCTACCGGGAATCGAACCCGGGCCGCCTGGTTTCGCGGCCAGACGCGCTAACCGTTACTGGGATTAAAGATCAATTATGAGTAAAAGGTATTATAATTATGTTTTAAGCAGGAGAAAAAGAAACGGGAATGTAAATAAGGTTGAGAAGAATGGAGTATGTTATATCATACGTTAACATTTGAAATATTTTGGATCAGTGATCACAGACGATGACACGAGTGCTGAAAAAAGGTATAGAAAAGCAGCAGGTAACTGAAGTTACCTAGTACTATTGAAACTGCTTTAAATCACAAATGATGACCAGGAGCTTACATTAACTATTTATAATAGAGTGCTAAAGCCAATGGTGACATACTACGGCTCAGAAACCTGAAAAATGAAATTGTATTGTCATGTTGCTGTTTACTTCCAGAAATTGTACTGTGTCATGTTGCCTTTTACTTTCAGAAATTATACTGTGTCATGTTGCTGATTAACTCCAGAAATTGTACTCTGTCATGTTGCTGTTTACTTCCAGAAATTGTACTGTGTCATGTTGCCTTTTACTTTCAGAAATTGTACTGTGTCATGTTGCTGATTAACTCCAGAAAATGTACTGTGTCATGTTGCTGTTTACTTCCAGAAATTGTACTGTGTCATGTTACCTTTTACTTTCAGAAATTGTACTGTGTCATGTTACCTTTAACTTTCAGAAATTGTACTGTGTCATGTTACCTTTTACTTTCAGAAATTGTACTGTGTCATGTTACCTTTTACTTCCAGAAATTGTACCGTGTCATGTTACCTTTTACTTTCAGAAATTGTACTGTGTCATGTTACCTTTTACTTCCAGAAATTGTACCGTGTCATGTTACCTTTTATTTTCAGAAATTGTACTGTGTCATGTTACCTTTTACTTTCAGAAATTGTACTGTGTCATGTTACCTTTTACTTCCAGAAATTGTACCGTGTCATGTTACCTTTTACTTTCAGAAATTGTACTGTGTCATGTTACCTTTTACTTTCAGAAATTGTACCGTGTCATGTTCCCTTTTATTGTAAAAAGTTGTACTGTGTCATGTTGCTGTTTACCTATAGAAAGTGCACCGTGTCATGTTGTCGTTACCTTCAGAAATTGTACTGTGTTATGTTGCTGCTTTGCTTCAGAATTTGAACTATTTATCTTTCCGATGAACTCAGAAGTACGCTAGAGATCAAATATTTTTTTTAGTTCGTGTGTGTGATCACATGCCAAGAGATTATAACACTAACGTGCTGGAACTACAACCAGGTTGCGCTATCACTTTATCAGAATAATATTTGCATAGACCGCAAGATCTTTGTTTGTATTATACAGACATTTGGGGAGGAACAGAGTACGATCTTTCAAGTCTTTAACAAACCTTGATGTTGTTATCTGCAAATATTTCCGAATTATTAGATATATTGTATATCAACATGGTAGAAAGCCCAAAATAATAATTATTTTGAACACAACGTCAAAGTCAAAATAAGAGTGGTAGGGAGTTTAGAAACAATACTTTTGGGTTTCTGCACCAGGCCATAAATGCAGAAAGGTCCAAAGTTTGGGACTTACATTTCGGGTTCTTTATGAGACAAGACAGGGAAAGAGGAAACTCTGTTGGGTTCGGTATTAATAGATCAGCTGTTTTTATAGTGTTAATATTAATTTTGTTTCGCAAGTTAGCTAATAATCTCCTCGGACTCAGTGCACTGCGTGCCGTTATGAGAGAGAATATTGTACAACGATTTTCACAAGCACTTTAAATCACCTCACATGCACATGCAGAAAAACAATACAGACGTTTAATTTCTAATAATAAACACTGAAGATAATGTGAAGGATATTCATAACATATTGTCTAAGACTGTCCTGTTACTTACTTCAGCGTGATGTGTTCCCTGTACATGATGCCCTTCTTGACAGGGAAGCCGAGGATGTTGGATGGGTTGATCTGGATTTCCTTCAGTTTGCATTTCTCATACTCCTCGTAGGTGTCGCTCATGTATTTGTACCCCTCCTGAGCAATGTAGAAGGCGTATAGTCCCCTGCGGATTTTCTCAATGCCTACTTGTTCTGAGGTGAACGCTTCATGATGAGGCCGAGTGTACAATTTCTTGTAATATAGCCTCTTTATTTCAGGATCTGTTGAGTCCTACAACGATAAAATTTGATATATGTGTTGATATTTGTGATTTTGAGACCATGTAGACAAAATATAGTTCGTAATACAGGGTGGAAGTGAAACAGCCTTGCAGATTTTCAGAACGAATAGCTTATGTTGCATGCAGAGTGCTGCATTGGAGTTAAATCGCTCGCTTGAACTCGGTCGAGTGTCGCACCCTCAAGTGAGATACGATCGGTCGTGATACGCTCGTAATAAATAGAAGCACAGTACAAGGTCATCTCACCGACATGTCTTATCTTGTATGGAAGGCGACAGATAAGATACACATATGTTTTGCTCACACGGTAAAAATAAGGCTTTATTTTCTGCGTTTATGACAAACGTTTAATGGAACGTACCAAAACAGTAATAAATAAAATAGTATGAAAAACTTCGATATACAGTTATTATTGCTAATTAATAATTATTCAATATTTGATTTACCACATATATACAGTAATATGATAGGTCCATACATAGTGTTCCGCCTTTATACTGCGACAATGTAGAAACGTTTTACAAAATATTATTGATATAGCAGTAGATTAATAACAATATTAGTACAGAGATAACGTCACAGAAAATAGCCTATAATAAAACGAATAATCATGCTGCACAACTGTTACAGACGCAAAGATTGAACTACTACTTACTACTTACTACTTACTACTTACTACTTACTACTTACTACTTACTACTTACTACTACTACTACTACTACTACTACTACTACTAGAAAACTTAATACAGTTCTTGAATTATCGTGATTGTGTTCTCCGTTTATAACAATTACATTTACATCCAATAACATCTATCAGATGTGGCAAAAACAAAATCACTCTTGTATGGGGGGGGGGGGGGGAAAAAACATTTACCTACAACTTTTATATTACATTTTAAAGCAAATTTTGTAATTGTACTATGGAGAGGTTAGTTAAACACTGCAAAGTTTTGAAATGATAAATATCTATGATGTTACTACACAGTTCATCACTGTAACAAGAACGAATTTCTAACGCTCGGCTTATACCGTTCGAAGATTTATCGCGCGTGACAATTTTACCCATCATGCATGTGCGCTACCTATCGGATTATGCTATGAACTACTTGGCTTTTGAACGAAAACGTCCGATGCAGACCTCTGGTTCTATGTAACAAAAAAACTATAATATCATATTGGTAGAAAATTGATAGTTTTTCAGAAAAAAAATGTTTTTTTTTCTCAAACGTTTAACAACCTCTTATTCAGTAACTATAGCGAGTAGGATCGTGATTCTTGTCCATATCGATAGGAAATCTAATAAAGAATAATTATTGATCCCTCTGACGTATTTCAATAATGTGGACGGTTTAATTTTTAAAATCTCTAATTTCAAGCCACTGCACGATGCGATTTGGTTGCAACATAGCGCCAGAAAACAGCTCTTCTAGCGAGACACACCAAGTTCGTTGACCTCTTACATCTGTATCACGAGAAGAGTGTGTTAGTGGCGATGTTGCCGGACTGCTGAAACTTCAAACTTAATTTTCTAATTAACCGTATATTTAATCACAAAACGTAATATAGGTATTCATTCATTGCAGTGTACCCCATCGTACCTTTCAAGCTGAAAGTTTTTTCACTTCCATTCTGTATACTGCCTGAGGTCCAATCAATTAGCAACAAGTTTGGGCGCGAGTTCGATCCCCGCTTGGGCTGATTACCTGGTTGGGGTTTTTCCGAGGTTTTCCCCAACCGTAATGTGAATGCAAGGTAATCTATGGCGAATCCTCGGCCTCATCTCGCCAAATACCATCTCGCTATCACCAATTTCATCGACGCTAAATAACCTAGTAGTTGATACAGCGTCGTTAAATCACCAACTAAAAAAAATTAGCAACAAAGTTAGGGTCCATTCACAATGAAAACTAAACTCAAACGCAACGCGAACATAAAAGTTTGTGGTCAGGTTATTTAATGTAACCATTCACAACGATTTAGATAAATATGAACAATAACGTTAGACGCTAACGAGAGACTTTGCAGACTCCAAAGCTTTCATGTTCGAGTTGAGGTGATTCGAGAGAGAAAAAAAACAATATCGCACTGCAAAGGAACAAAAGGACAAGCTGAAATGAATTTATTTGTTGAGAAATTTATTTATAATTTTGTTTTAAAGGTACGCTGGAGTTCAAAGTTACCCGACCTACGATTTATGATAGTGTAAGCGAACTTTTTAACCACGCGATAAGTCAGAACTAAAGATATATTACAGATTGACAATCTTTGAAATAGTTCCTCTAGTCCTGAATAGATGGCACCATTATTGGGGACCGTTAAAAATGTGTCATGGAAAATGACTATGTAGATTAAGCATAAAATATTCTCATAATTGATAATATCAGCGGTTTTCAGCTAAACACAGTGTTGTTTTACAATCAGTAGAGTGAGATGAAAAATTGAATTCTATAATGAGGGTATATTTATCTACGATTGGCCACAGTGACTGTTATCTTCGCCATCTATTCATAGAAATAATAACTAAAGAATCCACATTTACACCAACAAATTATCGATCACTATCGATTAGTAGGGTCAGATTTCTTTGAACGTCAGTGTACCTATCGTTGTTTTTATGACAAAAAAAAAAAAACACAAATCATATAAAGATAGTTTGTTTGAAGAAAATGTATGGAAACTAACTTATTAAAAGAAATCTGACAGTAGGTTTTAATTGTAAAATTATTAACATATCGTCTTTCCACGTTACGCAGAAAATGAACTTTGTAAGTTATATGTTATTTGTATATTTTCTTTCTTTCGTATGTGGAATAAATTCATATTTGTAGCATCACTTGTAGTACATCGTACACAAGCTAATACCAAATACCTTACTATAATAATACCGGACAGCTATATACTAGCAGCACTGACGTGACTTGACATCTAGCGGAGCGGCGTGGAATTACGTCCACAGATACAAATATTAATTAAATAGTACAAATACTTACTTACTTACTTACAAATGGCTTTTAAGGAACCCGAAGGTTCATTGCCGCCCTCACATAAGCCCGCCATCGGTCCCTATCCTGTGCAAGATTAATCCAGTCTCTATCATCATATCCCACCTCCCTCAAATCCATTTTAATATTATCCTCCCATCTACGTCTCGGCCTCCCCAAAGATCTTTTTCCCTCCGGTCTCCCAACTAACACTCTATATGCATTTCTTGATTCGCCCATACGTGCTACATGCCCTGCCCATCACAAACGTCTGGATTTAATGTTCCTAATTATGTCATTCTCCTGTGACTTCATCCCGCTTAGCCCCAAATATTTTCCTAAGCACCTTATTCTCAAACACCCTTAACCTATGTTCCCCTCTCAGAGTGAGAGTCCAAGTTTCACAACCATACAGAACAACCGGTAATATAACTGGTTTAATTAATTAAATAGTACAGTATTTAATGTAACATTATTTTATATCAAAGCTGCATATTATGAGAAATATTGCGTTTTTCTCTTTGCTTAGTGAGACAAAATCAATTCTGACATTAAGAATGAATTTACAATAACGCCTTATATACCCATTGCTGACAACTGCAAAGGTAAAAATGGTAATAATCTGATGCTTGTAATAATTAGTAAAGGCATGTGGACAACAATAAACTTAATTTGCTAAAACCTTAAAATTTCCAATATATTTTAACTTATGTTCATTTATTAGGCTTAAATAAAAAAAGCTAAATTTTATTGTTCCATGAACACAGAGACAAAGGCATTAGGCCTAATAGAGAATTTTGTTGATTCACGTTTTATGAACTCTCGGAAATCGAAAGTACGATTTGGAGCCATTTGTAATGCTGTAATTGTCACAATTATAAACAGTACATAATATACACCCTGACATTTTAACACAGCACTAATTAATAAAACTATTAACTAGCCCAGCAACAATATACAATGCAGTTGATTACAGCTTGTTTCGCGAGTATCTCCACACCGGCCGCCTAGGTAGCAGCACCAGCGTCGTTCGCACGTAAAACTGCTAGCTGTCCGGTATTGTTATAGTAAGGTATTTGATATAACCAAGTTTAGGCCTAAATGTTATAATATCAATAGGACGAAGACTTCCGGTATCCGCTATTTCATCAGAACCGCCTTAAAATCAACCAATCACAGTTGTGTTTTTTGATAAGAGGATTTGTAAGGAAACGTTTTATCTGATAAGACACCTCGTACAAAACTTCAGTGTCAATCATAGAAAATCAAGAAATGTCAACAAAATTTAACTTTGAGAATTCAACAACAATAAATTCAAATAATAAATGTCCGTAAAACCTTTCGTGTTTTTATTCTGTTAATGTAACATTTCAGCTTATCTTACTTTTGAGGTTAAGCATTGTTGTTTAGTATTTCCATTCTGATAGTTGGCAATAGCATTTAGTATGCCGTGCATATGCTAACTTTCCGGTATTATTATAGTAAGGTATTTGCTAATACAGTTTATAGAAACATAAATTGCACTTCGTCATTCAATGTCGAAGAATCCATTTTTATTTGCCAAACTCTTTAATAATTTTATGCTCGACCATGTCGAAATGTAGTAATTATACACCTGGTAGCAGACCTTTAATGCACGTCATTAAAGTACATCTACTCATTAAAGGTCAGGTCTTTCAGCCAATGACGACTCAGGTTACAACTGTTCAGCCAATGACAGGTCAGCTTTCTACCGTTATAAAACCGCAAGTATCGATTATTCTCGGATATGCAATCGAAAGAGAATTAGCGAAAAGTCACGGAGGCTGGAAATCCAATACTGTCGCAGAAGGTTATGTTCTGTTACTGTAATAATTAGCGTTAATTGTAAATAATATTCAAATAAATTCAATTTGTCATCTCGTTTTTCAATGTCTAATTTAATTTTAATATTAAAGCAAGGCTAATATTTAGTTTACTCTGTAGGTTATAGGCTACCAAGGTCAATGTGGAGATCTGTTCCTCGGAAAAAATCAATACTTTCGCGTCTGCGCACATGTCACAATTCACGACCTAGGAAAAGGTCACTTCCGATCTTGTCAGATGCAAATAAAATGTACCGTATACATCTGAATAATTTCAAATTAGAAATATGGTCGAGCATAAAAAGTCGTATGAAACTCGCCTATAATGGTAATTAAGAAGCTCGTATGAAAATTACGAAACTCGCTTGCGCTCGTTTCATAAAGATCCATTCTCGCTTCTTAATTACCATCATTATAGGCTCGTTGCATAATGTACTATTATTATTGTTTTGTTTTGACGTTAGCTTTTTGTTGACATCGGCATTTTCATATGATACATTCATGTCCTCGCGTTAATGTTGTTTCCTTATGAATGGGTCTTCAGCTTATTTTATAAGTCGTGATGGCAGAGCAGTGGCGGATATTTTGCTTCTTCCGTGCTTACGTTGACGTAATTGGTGTTGTAGCTGATATTCCTCATGCTGAGCTTGAAGGGGCTGTCTAGGAGCTCCGTGAGAGTGTTGATGGCATCGCTCGGCGTCTGCAGGAGGGACACGATGATGGCGGAGTACGACGTCGTGAGGAAGAGCGCCAGCAGCAGCAGGAACAGGAACACGATCCGGGACGACATGTTGTCTGGCGAGCGGGGAGTTCCTGAACCAGAAATTTGTCAGCTGTCAGCTTGCTTTATATCCTAATACATTATTATTATTATTATTATTATTATTATTATTATTATTATTATTATTATTATTATTACTCACTGGCTTTTACGGAACCCGGAGGTTCATTGCCGCCCTCACATAAGCCCGCCATTGGTCCCTATCCTGAGCAAAATTAATCCATTCTCTATCATCATATCCCACCTCCCCCAAATCCATTTTAATACTAACCTCCCACCTATGTCTCGGTCTTCCTAACGATCTTTTTCCCTCCGGCCTCCCAACTAACATTCTATATGCATTTCTGGATTCGCCTATACGTGCTACATGCCCTGCCAATCTCAAACGTCTGGATTTAATGTTCCTAATTATGTCAGGTGAAGAATATAATGCGTGCAGTTCTGTGTTGTGTAACTTTCTCCATTCTCCTGTAACTTCATCCCTCTTAGCCCCAAATATTTTCTTAAGCACCTTATTCTCAAACACCTTTAACCTATGTTCCTCTCTCAAAGTGAGAGTCCAAGTTTCACAACCATAAAGAACAACCGGTAATATAACTGTTTTATAAATTCTAACTACCAAATTTTTTGACAGCAGACTGGATGATAAAATTTTCTCAACCGAATAATAACAGGCATTTCCCATATTTATTCTGTGTTTAATTTCCTCCCGAGTATCATTTATATTTGTTACTGTTGCTCCAAGATATTTGAACTTCTCCACCTCTTCAAAAGATAAATTTCCAATTTTTATATTTCCATTTCGTACAATATTCTGGTCACGAGACATAATCATATACTTTGTCTTTTCGGGATTTACTTCCAAACCTATCTCTTTACTTGCTTCCAGTAAAATTCCTGTGTTTTCCCTAATCGTTTGTGGATTTTCTCCTAACATATTCACGTCATCCGCATAGACAACCAGCTGATGTAACCCGTTCAATTCCAAACCCTCTCTGTTATCCTGGACTTTCCTAATGGCATACTCTAGAGCAAAGTTAAAAAGTAAAGGTGATAGTGCATCTCCTTGCTTTAGCCCACAGTAAATTGAAAACGCATCTGACAGAAACTGACCTATACGAACTCTGCTGTATGTTTCACTGAGACACATTTTAATTAATCGAACTGGTTTCTTGGGAATACCAAATTCAATAAGAATATCGTATAAAACTTCTCTCTTAACCGAGTCATATGCCTTTTTGAAATCTATGAATAACTGATGCACTGTACCCTTATACTCCCATTTATTATTATTATTATTATTATTATTATTATTATTATTAGAAGAAGAAGAAGAAGAAGTTAGGAAGAAACACAGACAGAATTGGGATGAAACTGTTGCATTTTTAGAAAATGTTACTCATCCACAGCCACAAACTTTTAAAATTCTTAAAAAATTAAATAATGAAGTCGAAGATAACCTGCAATAAATATTATCTCCTAAGGAAATTGGTTACAATACTTCCGATTGTCATGGTCTCACACAAAACAACCTCTTGAACTGCCTTTTTCTGATAATAGAGTAGAGGAACATATTTCTTTTGATGAATTGAAACACACTCTAGACAAACTGAAGAACCACAAAACTCCAAATTAACTTCAACAAAAATAATGAGAAACAGTATATTCCTCGTCCAACCATTCATTCCAGTCCACAATTAATAGACTAATGATAATGCTACCTTTGCAGGAGGAGATTCATTTCATTCATTTACTGTGTTCTGCCCAAGGACAGGTCTTTCACTGCAAAGCCAGCATTCTCCAGTCTTTCCTATTTTCTGCCTTCCTCTTTGTCTCCGCGTATATTCAAGTATAGTAGTCTGAATTTTTAATAAGATTTTTCAGATTCTTAAATCTGCTTTGGGATGGACAAAACAAACCAGAAAAGTGGGCTAAATCGGTGGCAATTCCCATTCACAAAAAAGGGGATCCAAAACTAAAGGAAAATTATAGAGGAAGAAGTCTTTTGAACTCCGGATTCAAAATATATACGTACAAATATTCTCAAGAACAAATTACATGAGCATCAGGAAGGTATCATTGGAGAAGAACAATATGGTTTTCTTAAAGGCAATTACGTACCAGCAGAAACATACTTCACCCAGTTTTGTTTTGCGGGTGAAACTAGCGCTAAGGTAGTTCTGATGATTTCTGAAATGAAAATTGTCGAATTTATAGTGATTTCTTTTTTTTTTTTTTTTGTGAAGATGCAGCCGATAGTATATGCAAGGCATAAGAAAAACCTAAACTAACCAAACCTAACCTGTCAGAGATTTGTATATGCAAGGTGTATTGTATTTTATTGTATTTATTAACATTCTATGGTATTCATACACTGCTTACAGCTAGAATATGGAACAAGTCAAAAAGCGTAATTCTATTATAAAGTCTTAATTTATAGTCACAGCCTAGATGAAATATTTACAGACGAGATATGCAATATAGTCTACTAGCACAATACAAAGTTTTAGTATCAATTTCATGAAGTGTTATTGAATGTCATGAATTCACCTTCAGAATAGAAGGCGTGAGAAATTAGGTACTTCTTTAATTTGGTCCTAAATAATCTTATGTTTTGAGTTTCATTTTTTATATCGATAGGGGGGCTATTACAAATTTTTACTGCCATATAAGGCAATTCTTTTTCATAGCACGATAGACTTGCCGATGGAGTATGAAAGTAATATTTTGACGTGTATTTATACTATGAACTGTTGAATTAATTACAAAGTTTTCACGATTACATACGTGGAAGATTATTAATGAAAAGATGTACTGACAAGTCATGGTCATTATTTGTAGTTTTTTTTAAAGTGATCCTACACGATTCCCTAGATTTGGCACCTATTATTATTATTCTAATTACTCTTTTTTGTAATAGAAATATATTGTTACTCTCTGTGGGATTTCCCCAGAATATTATTCCAAAACTCATTACCGAGTGGAAGTATGAAAATATTGTTTTTAAGGTATTGATATTTGCTATCTTTTGCATAGATCTAATAGCAAAACATGCTGAATTTAGTTTGGGGGTAATTTCTTTAATATAATTTTTTCCAATTTAACACATTGTCGATTTTTAAGCCGAGAAATTTGGTTGTTGTTGTTTCTAAGCGAAGTACGAAGGGAACTACTTCAGTGCTAGTTTAGCCGTTTTCTGTTTTGAAATTCAACTGAACTGATTTTGTTCACGACTTCTACATCCTCTCACCTTCTGCACACATAATTGCTAAAGAATTGAGAGCGGCGTCTCCGAACACCAGAGGGGGTTCTTCGCGTGGGTTCATGTAGCGCTCCAACTTCTCTGTAACATACAGCGCCACTGCCAGAACGGCCACCATAGACATGTACGTAATCCACACGGATCGGCTGAATGGAAGCGTGTAGATTATGGAGACCTCTGACAGCGACGGCTTCAAGAACTTGAACGAAAGTCTGGAACAGAGCACAGTTCAGTCGCTACGTACTGAATCATCCACACACTGCTTCTGAAGAAACTATACAACGCATTTAAATTGACACTGCATTCATATCTATCTAGTGGACAAACATGTGCCTGGGTTGTCGGCGGTGAAGTTTTGGGACCGTGGGATTGTGTCTGTTGTCACACATTAAAAATATTAAAAATCATACATAACTCCACAATAGAGACCGCGGAATAATTCCACATTATAAAAGAATTTAACTCAGGAAAACCCCTCCTCAACGAACAAATAGCCAATACAAATAACCCACTTTTTAACCTACTTAAATTATTCCCGCCAAAACAAACATACACAACAACCACACAGGTCCCACCAATACCCCCTCCACTTCCTATTCCAGATGACGTACATTAAGAAAATACTGTAATTGAGCCCGCCATTCTAGTCTCAGCCATGCACCACACAGGAACACCCCGACATCAGCTATAATTGTAAGTATTTTTCCACGCATCAGTTTGACGCGAGATAAATTTCAACTTAACAAAACCATCTTAATTCAACCTATTGATATAATGTAAATTGTTTGCAGACACGCACGGCTGAACTAGATATACGGACCCAACAAAAATATCTTGTATTATATACGTCTAAGAACTTACATACAGCTAAAGCATCAATGATCTTCACAGTAGTCAACATGAACAACAAAAAATAAGCCTAAAAAACTCCAAAAACTCCAACAACATACAATCCCATACTACAGATAATCAGTGAAAGTGCGTCAGAAAGACAGTGTTTTTTAACCAAGAAACAGTAATAACAACCCGATTTTACGACATAACAGGCTAACACAGCCAATCATAACATGATAAAAGTGCCATAGTGTTTACAGTGTCTTATAGTGTTTTATAGTGTATATTTTATTTGTTTACAGTTATGTGTCATAATATTGGTTTTAACATAGTTTTCTATTTACCTATGTGTGCTTTCAAAAGAAAGACTTTTAACAAAATCACAACAAGCAACCCCACACTGTATCAAGTACATTTTATAGTAATTGTAGCTAAATTAAGAAACAATGATAGGTCACAAGCACGTGAATAACCCACTACATAATAAGAGGCTAGGTATTTACAACACATACTGACATATATATCTGAAGATGATACACACTGCGTATAGAAAACGTTAATATAAATCCAAATATATAAGATAAGCAAAGGTGGAAATAAAAATTGACATTGTAAAACATTAAGCTTATCGGCATCCCCAAAATGAAACAATTAACAAAGTTAAAAATTCCGAACATGAAGTTTCAAATTCAAAACCCGAATTTCATTTCACATAAAAACACATATTTTCACAAGAAATTTTGTAAATACATATTTTCAGGAAATCTATTATAAACACATAAATTTTGGAGTTTTTTTTTTACTTAAATAATTTTTTTAAAAGAACTTTTAAAAATTTTAAAACTAAATCAATTATGTCACTCAGAAGTACGTTAACTTTTTAAGAATTCTTGGTTGCTTCGTGTTTCTAAGCGCTATGTGGTGTATCCGTGATCCATTTTTGTAATAGTATCGCCTCAAGTTCTGAGAACTGCTAGGCAGCATATCAGTGTTATTATTAGAGAATAGCCTGTCGCATTAAGCACACTTAAATGCCATCAACCTGGCCCGGGATCAAACCCGCAACCTTGGGCATAGAAGGCCAGCGCTATACTAACTCGCAACCAGGTCGACTTTTACTTGAGATTGTATACTTGATCTCAAACGAAAAAGAATTTCCTAGCCTAATAAGGGCCTAGTAATTAAATAAAAATTGGGGAACGGATTACTACACTGAAAGGTAGAGATGATGTTTCAGGAAGGATACTTGATTGTTTATACATATATAACATTGCCAAAACAGATAAAAGTTCAGTCTGGTATAAACAACTGTGACGATTCAAGGCTGCTTGACGTTGTAGAGTTGATCACTCCCGAAGTCCCGATGTTTTGAACGTTTGCTTGCAAGCAATCAACTGATCACCCTACTCCATTATCTCTGACTTAGTTGCCTCATGAGTGATGCCTCGTTGCTGTCACTTAAAGGTTGAAACCTGTCATAGTACAGTTGACTAAACAACAACAAGAATAACAACAGTTGGGTTGCAATATAGTAGGCTAAAGTAAAAAAATTCGGCGTGTTGGAACCAGATTTTCCGATTTTTCGAATTCTCAACCAATACTTTCAAAATCGTAGGAGTGTGCTGTTTGTGACTCACCTGTAGACGTAGGACTCCCCGGCATAGTCCACTCTGTCCCAACGGCTGTGCTTGTAGAGAATGCCAGAGGCGCTGATGACGCAGTGGCCACACTGCATGGCCCCCACTATGCCGTCGTAGCAGTCTGTGTCCTTCTTGGGGAAGCCCCACGTGTCTACCAAAGTTATGTTCATGCTGCGGGCAAGCATAAAACTAGGTGCAAGCAGCTGCGTTTTATTCTTATTCTTTGAGACGTAAAGTCTTATACAAGAATTTATTTTATTTTTATTTATTTATGTATTTATTTATTTACTTATCTATTTATTTCTTTATTTTTTATTGTTTTATTTCTTTATATATATGTATATATATTTAGTTACTTATTTACTTAATTATTTATTTCTTTACTTACTTATTTATTTAATTAATTAATTTATTTATTTATTTATTTATTTATTGAATTTATTAATTTTATTTATTTATGTATTTAATTATTTATTTATTAATTTAATTTAATTTAATTTATTTAATTTACTTACTTATTTTCTTATTTACTTATTTCCTTATTTACTTATTTATTTACTTATTTACTTACTTATTTACTTATTTACTTACTTATTTACTTATTTATTTATTTATTTTTATTTATTTATTTAACCCGGTAGACAAGGCCATCAGGCCTTCTCTTCCCCTCTACCAGAAGATTACAACTATAATATTAAGAACAAAATTTACAATTATAATTACATTTATAATTTAATTACAAGACTTCAGAAATGCAGGTAATGAAAAACAGAGCAGCACAGAAAATGAAATGTTAATAAACAGGAGCAGGCCTCCAACACAATAATGTGCAACACAATAAAACAGATTGCAATACAAGAGAAATGCAATTAAAAATGGAAGATAGTCAGGGTCATTCCATGCAAAAAAGTACTGGGTGTTTATTTCAAAGTGTGTCATGACGTCACTGTTGTGAGTCAAGGATTTGAAGCGAGTTTCAGCTTTTATGCCAGAGAATTTGCCTATTATTCAAGGCGTTCAACCTGAACTTGAGAACGTGTCTATACGGTGTGTGTGTGCTACCATAACCTTTTTCGAACTGTGTTTTGCGCGGCCAAGTCGTACGCAGGTATTTATCATCGGTTGCGTAAGACAACATTCCACAACACAAATCAAATGCTCCGTGTCCATGTTGACCGTCGAAGTTAATGTCAACAAATACGTAAGTAATCGTCTTAATCCTCTTCCCATATCCCGACAGTAAGAAAAAACTCACCTCAGTACGTGTTTCCAAAAAGTTCACATTCCTGCCACTACCGGCAATACCGTACGTATCGGTAAGTACTCTTCAGAATGAACGCCGTACTTGCCAGGCAACTTCTCTGGCACATACAGTAGGTAATACGCCTTTGAGGAAATGTAGGAAGATTGAATTCTCTAGGCTCATCGGCTAGCCACACGACGTCATACAGCGAACCATGACACACTTTGGACTGAACACGCAGTATGTTTTTGAACCATGATGTCTCAGAAGTTAAAAATATTGTAGTAGGTTATTTCGTATGTTCTAAATATGAATTTCAAGCAATATTGTATTTATATCTTTCATAGTTTGGCAGTAATCAGAATTTAAAATATTGGTTTAACAAAGAACACGGTTTCATTCATTCACGTTTTCTTATTATGTAAAGGAAGATGGAAAAGTGATTTCAATGCAATTCGAAAAAGGACAGCCTTGTTTATAAATTCCCTTAAAATGAAAAAAAAAATAATTTTTTAAATAGTTACCTACCGTAAAATAATTAAAAAAATATATATAGAACACAAAATGCCATTCATTTTTATAGACGAAAAAGCATGTGTTTAATTCTTTAGGGTATATTGATTCCACTGTGAAAATTTCAGAATGTTGACTTATATATCATGTCAGTTTTTAATAAAAATAACTCACCGGAACAAAGGAGCTCAGCAGATAGGCTCTCCCGTCGTACAGAATGTTGCGCGATCAAGGTCAGGGAAACGAACGTTTGAGATTACTCATCGTTACGAAGTCTCGCGAACGCTGAGACTGCCACACACAGCAAGCGATTTTCAACCGTCGTCGGAACAAAAATGAATGATTTTATTAATTTAATTATTCATAGGGTTTTTGAGACAAAGTCATAAAACTTGGGAGATGGATTAGGAATAAGATTTTCTTTAATATGAATGAATTCGCATGAATTTAATTTGTTGCATTCGAATATAAAAGTATTTATTTTTTTCAATGAGGCGTTTTTATGAACATGCCTTAATATTATTCGGATTAGTCTTTTAGGGTGTTATTCATGACATTTCGCAGCACGCGCTACGAGCGTACTAAGCTAGCCCCGGCTATCCACTGGTTACTTGTACAGAATTCAAATCATATCCTATCGCTAACACTGGTTTATGAATACGAAAAACGCTGATAATCCACCGAAAGCCCGCGCTAAAAATGTCTATGAATACGGCCCTTCGGTATTAAAATATGGTTATTCAGGTTTACAATGGCGTCTGTTTAGTTTCGATGACACTACATATAGGGTGTCTAGAATATTTTAAATGATGGATAACATTTAACTGCCACCTATTTTTCAGTCATCCGTATGACTAAAATATTAATGATATGGCGGTCACAGTTGGCAGTTTAATTTATTTTCATAATAACATTATTATATTAAAAGCACAAAAAATTCATGACATCCCTGGCATATTCTTAAAATTTTGTATGGAATGACCCAGAAACGCTTGTTAATTCGACTTGGCACGAGAATTCTTGGAAATATCATTATATATTGCAAACATTTGAACTATAAATGCACAAAACGTTTACAGCCATAGTCTGATATGACGAGATAGGAGAAATAGTTGAGAAGAAGAAGAAGAAGAAGTAGTAGAAGAAGAAGAAGAAGGGAGCATGCGTAATAATGTTATTGAAAGGGACACAACATTCGCACTATAAAAGAGAGTAAAACATTACATGGAAAATAATAGAATACGATTAACGTAGAAGTAGGACAGACCAAAATAATTGTATGACTTACGTGAAATTGAGCATCTCTGAGATGAGTGTCACAAGCTCGTAGTTGCACTTGTCTAAGGAGTTCTTATCCTTGGTGTATAAATTCCGGAAGTTCTCCAGAGGTTCGTCTCTTGCCTGTAACGAATCACACGCAACAATCCAAAATACGTACTTCAAATTCACAATTTATCACAACGTTGGATAGGACGCTGTGGACAAGAAGATGGCTCCTTAATTCGGTGGCCACCAAGGTCGCTGGACTTAATACCTTGCAATTTTTTTCTTGTGGAGTAGTGTGAAGAACATTATTTTTGTATCACAATTCCTCGCTAACCTTCAGGAACTTCGCGACCGTATCACCGCGGCTGTGGCGTCATCGATCGTGATATGCTGACACGCGTTTGGGATGAAAGAATTACTGACTAGATGTCTCCCGTATGAGCATTTGTGAGATATGTAAAAAAAAGACCTTGGAGAGTTTACCTACATTTCTGTGTAATAAAATGTTTATTAAATTCGCGATGAATTTTTACGGACTTATTAAAGACCCGGTATAAGTCCACAATCCACAATCTTAGTCTTATCCTTATAGCAAACAGACTGAGAAAGCTATTATCACTAAATCACCGTGCAGCTTGATTTTCCATGAAGTGAAACTACGAGTAAATAGCGTTTCTTGTCGACTTTTGTGTGCTGATTACGAAAATGTACTCAGTTTTTGTCCATCACGTCAGAATATTCCACAATTCGGTATTTTACGTTTAGATGACTCCTTAATGCGGTGGCCACTAAGGTCGCCGGACTTAATACCTTGTGATTTTTTCTTGTGGAGATGTGTGAAGGACATTGTTTTTATATCACCATTCGGGACGTAGGGGCTGAATTTTCAAACATCCATATTTCTTGACAGATTTTCTTACAATTTTTACTGTCAATTAACAGCATTAACAGTAATCATATTACCAAATTTGAATTTAATCGGACTAATAATTATTAAGTTATTATTTATTTTTAAATATTTTTATATACAAATAATGCCAATTAATCAAACATTCCATGGTTCCTGTTTTCTAGCTATAACATTAAATGTAATAATATTTATTTTGAGTATGAATTATAATCATAGAAATACTTTTACTATGAAATATTTAGTGTAACTGATTTTATTTTGTTGTAATATTTTTAGGGGGGATTGTATTGTATTGTATTTATTAACATTCCATGGTATTCATACATTGCTTTAAAGCTAGAATATGGAACAAGTCAAAAAACTTAATACTATTATAAAATCTTAATTTATAGCCACAGTCTAGATGAAATATATACAGAAGAGATTTACAATATAGTCTACTAGTACAACACAAAGTTTTAGTATCAATTTCATGAAGTCTTATTGAATGTGATGAATTCACCTACAGAATAGAAGGCGTGAGAAATTAGGTATTTATTTAATTTGGCCCTAAATAATCTTGTATGTTGAGTTTCATTTTTTATATCGATAGGGAGGCTATTAAAAATTTTTACTGCCATATAACGCACTCCTTTTTGTTAGCACGATAGACTTCCCGATGGAGTATGAAAGTCATTTTTTGACGTATATTTATGCTATGAAGTGTTGAATTAGTTACAAAGTCTTCACGATTATATAAGAGGAAGATTATTAATGAAAATATATACTGACAAGCCATGGGCATTATTTGTAGTTTTTTGAAAATAGTCCTACACGATTCCATAGATTTGGCACCTACCATTATTCAAATTACTCTTTTTGTAATAGGAATATACTGTTACTATCTGTGGAATTTCCCCAGAATATTATTCCAAAACTCATTACCAGGGAACGGATTTATATGGACTAAAAATATATGAAATATGTAAATATATATGTAGTTATTTTTACCAAAATATGGAATTAAATATGGATTTTTACCAAAATATGGAATTAAATATGGACTTAAAATTATAAAAAAATGACTATGTACGTTAAATATTGGTACATTTTAATCAAACTAAACAAAAAATATAATGGACGTACCTTATCTTCCAATGTAGTTTCAACAAAACACAATTTTTATTGTCTGTTACCATAACAATAGGTTACAAACATTTCTTTCAAGTGCTGAAAAGTGAATCTTCTTCTATTGTCTCTGAGGATAGATTTATACTGACTAAAAGAGCGTTCGACGTCACAAGAAGTAACTGGTACATAATTCAATTTCACAATGTCTGCTGGGGATAAGTCCAAGTTAATCTTCACTGTTGATTCACCACTCATCACAGCAACAACCTTTTGTAGTTCTTCATGTCCAGGGTTTTTTGAAAGTACAGTGTCCACCTTAGCTCTTACTGCATCTGCAACTTTACCTCTACCACGATTCAGTTGTTCCACAGTACTATTTATAATTTCAAAACTTTCAGATAGTGAAAGGTGCCTATTTTGGAGACTTTTGAGCGTTTTTATGATGCATGAAAATGTATGCTGAATGTGAGCTAAGTCATTCTTCACACTTATGTCACAGGTAACTGTTTTCGCAGTATCAATTGAGACTGCATCTTCAGAGTCCAATGCAAGGAGAACATTGTTAATAGAGTCTATATGTTCGGCATAATATTCAACTGCTTCTAGCCATGTACCCCATCTAGTTAAAATTGGCTTTGGTGGCAATGGAATTTCAGGGTACATTTCTTTCAACACGTTAACTCTACTGGGAGCTTTGAGAAATACTTTTTTCACTGATGAAATCAACAAATCTACTTTAGGGAAATTGTCTCTGACCACTTCTGCCACACGATGAAATGCATGCGCCACACAAGTAAAATGAGTCAATTTAGGATATACAACAGATAATGCTTGTCCAGCTTTGACCATATAAGGGGCAGCATCGCTAATAAAGAATAACACATTATCGTACATAATACCCTTTGGCCACAGGATACCCATAGCTTCGTTGAACAGTTTAACTATAGTTTTGTTATTGCACTTTTCTAGAACATCACAATGTAAAAGAATTCGTTCAGAATATTGTTCACTTAACAAACCGATAACTACATTACCAACAAGTCTACCTTCTTTGTCGGGAGTCTCATCAATGGAAACCCAAATTGAACTATCTTTAATTTCATCTCTTATCTTCTGTATTGTCTCATCGTAGATGGATGGAGCATACGTCTTCCTAAGTGTTGACTCATCCGGGATTGTATGTTGAGTATATTTTTCAAGGAATTCCCTGAAGACCTTATTCTTTAGTTTGTAGAGAGGAATATCAGCAGAGATGAGAGAACGGCACAGGTCGATGTTAAACTCAGATCTTACATTCGATGTTGTTGGTTGTGTTAAAAACAATTGTCTCTGCTTGGAATTTAGTTGTTTGTTGGCCTGATGTTTACTAGTTGTAATGTGTTGTTGCACCAGGAACTTTTGTGTAGATGATACTGCACACTGACACAAATTACAAAATAATATTTTATTGTCAGTTGATAAACCATCTTCTTTAAATTCTGAAATGTAACTTGTTAGTTTTGATTTTAAATTGACTGAATGACGTACTTTTGGCATATTTACCGTCTTTATAGTATGATTTACAAAACTGAACCTATGTGTACTCTGACTGGCATTTAACTGTTGAGCTGCACAACTGAAGTCTGTTAAAAATTTTAAATTAAATTAGTACAGTTTTGTAACTTACTTTCCCATTGTTGATAGGACTGCTAATTTTCAAATAACTCTGATGTTAAAGGGATTACTGAACATGTGTTTAAATCTCTATTGTTGAAATGTATTTTTAAAAGTTAATGGAATTTTGTTTTGTTTTATTGTTAAACCTAATATAATATGGACTGTTTTATATGAAATATGGAAAATATATGGAAATTAACGAAAATATGTACTAAACTCTAAAATATGGAAAAATATGGAAAATAAAAGTAGGATTTTTCAACCCTACACATTGTGAAACATAAAGATAATGCAAAATATAAATTATATTAGCTTTATAAGTAAATATGTATTTACATATAAATCCTTTCCCTGCTCATTACCGAGTGGAAGTATGCAAAGTATATTGTTTTTAAGGTATTGATATTTACTATCTTTTGCATAGATCTAATAGCAAGACAAGCTGAATTTAGTTTGGGGATAATTTCTTTAATATGATTTTTGCAATTTAACACGTTATCGATTTAGACCCTATCCCCGCCATGTTAATTTTCAGGTACAATTTTGTGAGAAACTATCGCACAGTTATGAAACTTTGCACATTTATAGTTTGGATCTTTCTGAATATTTGTGTTTTTTTAGTGTGTGTTGATACAAAAATTAACATTTTTAAAAATTTTTTTTTGACAATTTCTTTTGCTGTAATGTTAAAGTAATTTCCTATATATCTCTGTAAGTTGTTAGGTTAATGTGGATATGAATTAAATATGTCATGTTCTCATCGCTGCAGCATGCTTGGCCTGTGTCTGACATTGGTAGAATTTTTTCGTTCCTTAATAAGCGGCTACTCCCTGATTTTTGTACTTGAAGTAAATCACACGGATGTACAGGTGCCTGTTTCTATGTAGAACGACTGAAAAATTTACCGTTGATGTATGAAACCATGGGTTATAAAATGTCCTTGAAAATTGACTTCCTTTACTCCCATCCTGAATTCTTCCCCGAGAATTGTGGCGATTTCAATGATGAGCATATCAAGAAATTTCAACTATAGAAAAAAGATACCAAGGACTGTGGAGTATCAATATGCTTGCAGACTATTGTTGGACTTTAACTCGTTATATACCTGATGCCTAATATAAAAGAAAACGCAGAAAAAGAAAGCTATAATCTTCTGAACAGTGAATATTTAACCTTATTGTCATTGAATCAGGGATTGCAGAAACAGCAAATGTCACCGTGTGTGGCGAAATGAGTTTATTCGAGTTTCATGAACTGTTGATTGGGTAGGGCTATCGTTCTATGCAGAAACCATTGTATGTCAGTATAGCCGTCTCACATTTGGAGACCTGTGAAATCCTGGAAGCGCGCAGAAATAACAAAAGTCCAAGACATGTGCCGACACATTGGTTCTTATTCCAGACGGCAGACATCTACGACACAAGGACACAAAAATTGATCCCACTGAACGACAAATATCTAATTTCTGGTGAGGAATATGTTGAAAAATAACTCAACAATTGCTATATCTGTTCCAATAAAACTTTCCATGAAATGTAGTTCTTTTTCTGTAAACGGCCCCAGGGAAACTTATTTTTCACGGCCTTCGTAATTGCGCTTGAGTGGCCAAAATTTGTGTAAGCAATTTTGACATCATTAAAATGATGGAAGAAAAAAGATTATTATTTTGTCTGCCCCCATGAGAATGGCTGCTTGTAAGTACAAAGGAGAATACCATATTTACCTTCTTCATTGGCATATCCAGACAAAATCGTGCCTATTCAAAGAGAGAAGCTTGACGATTTACGCAAACTAATGCGTTACATACCACATGAATATCAAGAATTTTACAATAATATTCTGCAGTGGCCTATTGTGGAAAAATAAGTTAATTTAAATGCTGAACTTATGTGTTAAGTACACAGTAGGCCTATGCATGTATCATATCCCTAATTTGACAAATAAACTTTAGTTGAACTGGAATTATTATACTACAATTTTGAATTCCTTGCAGAAACAGCACTTGTCAAGCTAATATATATTGATTTATTTCATTAACAATTCATTAGATTCCAATCAATTTGGTATAAAACGACACATCTATTAGGCTTCTGTCTGAAGAAGCCAGTACTATAACCAATGATGTGGTCTACCGTTGTTTGTGTCTACTGAAAAATTTAATTTTCATGACGTGTTGTTTCTGCAATCCCCGATTCCATTATATAAAGCAGTAAATAATTGATTAAAGGGCAATCTTACTCGTGTTAATTGTGTAAGCATGTACGGCTTACAGCTGTTTCGGTGCTTCTTCACACCATCCAAAATACACCCAAAACTCCAATACACACTGGAACTCGAAAACAATAACTCCATAAATTTCCTAGACATCACCATAACAAAAGTTGACAACAAACACACATTCAAAATATACAGAAAACCAACCACCACCACCACACACATACACAACACATCTAATCACCCCATACAACACAAACATGCTGCATTCAGGACAATGGTACACAGATTACTCAACATACCCATGAGCCAACAACACTACAATGAAGAAGTGAACACAATCTAATACATAGCACAAGAAAACGGTTACAACCCCCAAACATAATAGACAACATTATAAGGAAGACAAAACAAAAACTCAACAAACACAAAAACACACAAAACACAACAAAAACACAAGAACACAAGAAATACATCACACTAACATACGAAAACAAAAACACACACAAGATCGCATCCTCATTAAGAAAACAGAAATACAACATAGCATAGAGAACAGAAAACACACTACAAAGACATCTCAACACACAAACAACACAAACAAATAAATACAACCACACAGGCGTGTACAAACTCACATGCAATAGTTGCGACAGTTTCTACATTGGACAGACAGGCAGATCATTCCAAACTCGATACAAAGAACACATTAAAGCAATAACCAGGGGACACATAACTAATGCTAACCACACATACAATAACATAAATACAGACATGGAAATCCTACACATACAACCCAAAAACCAAAAACTCAACACACTAGAACAATATGAAATATACAGACACACTAAAACTCAACCCAATCAAATTCTCAACACACCGATCAATTGCAGAACACAAACACTATTTGACACCACATTTCAACACTTTTGAACAATCGAACGCACCCGCACAACAGGCGGAGATGACGCCGAGATCTAGTAGGCTCTGAGGATGGTGTGAAGAAGCACCGAAACAGCTATAAGCCGCACATGCTTACACAATTAAAACGAGTAAGATCGCCATTTAATCAATTACTTATATTCAAGTGCTAAAAGTAGTGTACGAAAAATTCAAAATGGATAAAGCAGTATTTTGAATGGATATAAATTCGAAAATTTCTCAGAAGCTATAGCCAATAAGTATTTCTTATTGTCATATTCATATTCAGAAGGCTCAAATTGTATAGAAAGACGTATCACATGCCCAGTGCAGAAAATAAGTTTAAATTTGTTACGCAGTGTTATATGCTAAAACATCATTAAAGGGAGATGTAACTAAGTAAATAAGAGATTCTTTGTAACCTCTATCACTCACCACTAAGGCAGTATTCAATATAATTCCGTGGTAGTCTTGTCTTGAAACTCTGTCTGGCAGTAGCTGACCTGGAGACCACGCAACTAGAGGTGTGGTTATGATGGCTAAGTGAGGCGCCAGTCTGCACATCTCCTGCAGTAGAATTTGTTCTGAATGTGATCCTGGACGTGCGACCATCAGCTGATTGTCCACGGGCAGTGTGAGTGGTTCTAGGGCCAAGGTCAGCTGGTCTTCTTCCCCTTGTGGAGTTGGCTTGTAAGTCATCGCTAGCACCAGCCACTGATGCAGCAATTTCAAGTGGTTACTCTTTTCAGCCTGTGGATGGACAGACCGCATAATAAGCAGAGTTGGTCATTAACATGTTAAAATATTGCAAATTATTTTATTTGGAGGACCGTCCAAGTGCGGCGCAGACGAAAACCTGACCAGACAAAAATGTCTGGGATATTTTATTCCATGGTCCATGTGCGACCACACTAGACTTTAGCATTTAACTCTGCTCATGCAGTAAAATGTAAATACTATACTTACTTACTTACTGGCTTTAAGGAACCCGGAGGTTCATTGCCGCCCTCACATAAGCCCGCCATTGGTCCCTATCCTGAGCAAGATCAATCCAGTCTCTATCATCATATCCCCCTCCCTCAAATCCACTTTAATATTATCTTCCCATCTACGTCTCGGCCTACCCAAAGGTCTTTTTCCCTCAGGCCTCCCAACTAACATTCTATATGCATTCGCCCATACGTGCTACATGCTCTGCCCAACTCAAACGTCTGGATTTAATGTTCCTAATTATGTCAGGTGAAGAATACAATGCGTGCAGTTCTGTGTTGTGTAACTTTCTCCATTCTCCTGTAACTTCATCCCTCTTAGCCCCAAATATTTTCTTAAGCACCTTATTCTCAAACACCCTTAACCTATGTTCCCCTCTCAAAGTGAGAGTCCAACTTTCACAACCATAAAGAATAACCGGTAATATAACTGTTTGATATATTTTAACTTTCAGATTTTTTAACAGCAGACTGGATGATAAAAGCTTCTCAACCGAATAATAACAGACATTTCCAATATTTATTCTGTGTTTAATTTCCTCCCGAGTATCATTTATATTTGTTACTGTTGCTCCTAGGTATTGGAATTTTTCCACCTCTTTAAATTTCCAATTTTTATATTTCCATTTCGTACAATATTCTTGTCACGAGACATAATCATATATTTTGTCTTTTTAGGACTTACTTCCAAACCTATCTCTTTAGTTGCTTCCAGTAAAATTCCCGTGTTTTCCCTAATCGTTTGTGGATTTTCTCCTAACATATTCACGTCATCCGCATAGACAAACAGCTGATGTAACCCGTTCAATTCCAAACCCTCTCTGTTATCCTGGACTTTCCTAATGGCATACTCTAGAGCAAAATTAAAAAGTAATGGTGATAGTGCATCTCCTTGCTTTTAGCCAACAGTGAATTGGAAACCCATCTGACAGAAACTGACCTAGACGGACTCTGCTGTACGTTTCACTGAGACACTTAGGTTGCGGATCGAGGAGACGGCCTCCAGATATGGAGGGTAGCTGTGAATATATTGAATAAGTAGTCGCAGACAGCCGATGAGGGGTGGTCCTCCAGCTTGGGGGTTGGGCGAAGGGCTAACAACCCATCACCGTAAAAAACAGCTTGTTACGAAACCTTCAAATAAGCCCCAAATTAGACTAACGTGTTCAAATATCGAAAGGAGAAAATAATGATGATGATGATGATGATGATGATGATGATGATGATGACAGTTATCATCATACTTATTACGTTTCTCAATAGTTGAAATGTATTAAGAAAATAAATAAAACGTATACACTTACAGCTGATATGAAATTAATACTGCCTTTACACTCAAGGTCTATAACGACTCCAGTATGAAAGTATTCAGACTTCAGCAGGAGTGGGACGTTAACATCAGCGCCAGGGTCTTGGAATGACGACATGATATTGTTCCTTGACAGGTGTTTGTTCAGCCGTACCTTCTCTGGAACAAAAGGCGTAACGACATTAAATTCAATAACAACTATCAGTACACCGTATTTATATTCTCTACGTTTTGAACACCATTATTATGAGCCAGTTGATCCTTTTTTCTTGTAAGGGACATCCTTTTCAGAGTATTCGCTGTGTGCGAATTAAGTGACTCTGATTTCACTTAAGAAAAGACATAATACAGTGTGTTTCAAAAGTGATGGTCAATAATTTATAGATGACAATTACAACTGAAAGAAGCAAAAGAGCTACAATAAACATTGGTCCCCAAATTAACTATTAATGCGATATTCTCTTAGGTTGAGGAGAGACTGTGCCGTGGCCTCCTACGTCACCGGACTTAAATCCGATTAGATTTCTATTTTTGGAGTCATGTAAAATGCTTGGTTTATAATTATGAGATCAACACACTTCAGGAATTCCAGTTTCAGTAAATAAGGAATGATCTAGGACTACCCGAAAAGATTTGCAGCTCACTACAGAGAAAAACATAACGTTGCGTTCAGATACATGGAAAGGATTTCCGAAACCTGCTCTAGGTATAATTCAGCTAGGGATGTCTGCACGTCTGCTCTTTCGAAACACTCGATATAGCCTACGTATTTCAAAATTATGGTAACACTTTCATATGTTTATTAGACACGTATATATGTTTAGTCAACAGCCCAAAGAATCGTTGGAACCTCATCAGTCATGAGGCAATTAAGCCAGGGATTAATGGAATAGGGTGACCAGTTTCTTTCCCCCTCCATTATATACATTGTTGACTAGTAACACACTTCACTAAACAGATTTAAGATGTAGCCTATGCATTAGGCAAGTATTAATAAGAAATTAACATGGTGCATGATATTTGTTAGTCAAACTCTCAAAGTTTCAAGTTCTAAGTTTCGGAAAATGTATTTCATATTTCTGTTGCTAAGGGAGACATTGCTGAAAAATGGAAACTCCACAACATAAATTATTTTGCGGTCTACAACTTACGAAAACTAATTCAATAACAAAGATTGTTTGTAGACATTTCCGAACTGACCATCAATCACATCGCTGGATTGGATATGTTACCGCAGGTGATCTGGCCCTTGGCCTCCCAGATCCCCAGACTTGCATCATGTAATTTCTTTCTTTGGGGGTATGTGAAGGATGTAGCTTATGTGCCTCCGCTACTTGAAGAGTTTGAAGAAGTAAGACATCGGATCATTGCTGCGATTGCATCCATAAACGAAGATTACGTTGGAGATAATGTGGAAAGAATATGACTATCGTGTTGGTGTATGCCGTGTAAAAAGGGATTCTCATACTGTATGTTTATAATGTGCTAATAAAAGTTTAGAGAGTTTCTTAAATATATTTTATATGATTGTATAATTAATACTCAAGTTACTTACTTACTGGCTTTTAAGGAAGCCGGAGATTCATTGCCGCTCTCACATAAGCCCGCCATTGATCCCTATCCTGAGCAAGATTAATCCAGTCTCTATCATCATATCCCTCAAATTCATTTCAATATTATCTTCTCATCTACGTCTCGGCCTACCCAAAGGTCTTTTTCCCGCCGGCCTCCCAACTAACACTCTATATGCATTTCTGGACTCGCACATACGTGCTAAATGCCCTGCCCATCTCAAACGTCTGGATTTAATGTTCCTGCAGTAATTATGTCAGGTGAAGAATACAATGAGTGCAGTTCTGTGTTGTGTAACTTTTTCCATTCTCCTGTAACTTCATCCCTCTTAGCCCCAAATATTTTCCTAAGCACCTAATTTTCAAATACCCTTAACCTATGTTCCTCTCTCAAAGTGAGAGTCCAAGTTTCACAACCATAAAGAACAACCGATAATATAACTGTTTTGTAAATTCTGTCAGATTTTTTGACAGCAGACTGGATGATAAAAGCTTCTCAACCGAATAATAACAGGCATTTCCCATATTTATTCTATGTTTAATTTCCTCCCGAGTATCATTTAGATTAGTTACTGTTGCTCCCAGGTATTTGAATTTTTCCACCTCTTTACGAGATAGATTTCCAATTTTTATATTTCCATTTTGTACAATATTCTGGCCACGAGACATAATCATATACTTTGTCTTTTCCGAATTTACTTCCAAACCTATCCTTTACTTGCTTCCAGTAAAATTCCCGTGTTTTCCCTAATCGTTTGTGGATTTTCCCCTAACATATTCACGTCATCCGCATAGACAAGCAGCTGATGTAACTCCTTCAATTCCAAACCCTCTCTGTTATCCTGGACTTTCCTAAGTTATTTAATAATAATCATATGAAAATTTACCAAAATTTTTAAATACAGAATATTGTGTTTGTTACAGTAGTAAGACACTGAAAATTTTATTACTCTATTAAAGTTATTCTCTACAATAAATAATGTAAGCTACCTGTAGTCTAGCCTAGTGTAATAAAATCCATTTTAATCATACGGTATATCATAGTGTATTCTTAGTCACAGTACACTAAATTATGACTTAGAATTCCTTCCCTTGTGAAACTCGTTGTCACAAACCAAAAACACGCACAATTTATTGTTACAGAAAGGGATATGCATAGCAACATTCATCAGAATATAGTTACACATAGTATATATGTCATAATTACGTGTTGGTGCAATGCCCATAGAAACAGTTTTGTTTGTAAACAAATGTCCTGGATTACCTAGGTTACAGCTTTGGTTGGTGCTTAGCAACCTTTCAAGTTAATGTTTTAATACTAAATACTGTATATGAGCATTTCCATACTTACTAACGCTCCGCATCACGTAGTCTGCTGTTAATGAGTACCACCGACCTTTTACTAGAAGACTGGAGGGTTTGATGGGGCAATGGCGCAAATCTCTGACGTCAGTTGACCTGTTTCATATTTTTAATTCAGAACAATACACACCTAAAATGTAACGTTGGAAATTCTTCGTACTGTAGATGTTTCTATTAAAGATGCCAGTACTAGCAAAATGTACAATTAAATATTACCATCGCTGCTTACTGTATTTAATAATGATAACTTTAGCCGATATAGATTCGAAATCAATATCTAATATATACCAGGATGTCAATTTTATAAATTTAATATTTTAAATTCTATTATTTTTCTTTCTTTATAAATCTAACACGTATAAGAGAGCTTATTAAACATACAAAAAATATCGGGATTGTATCCGGCGTGGCTTAGTGGATAAAGCATCAGCACGTAGAGCTGAAAACCCGGGTTCAAATCCCGGCGCCGGAGAGAATTTTTCTCCGCTCCATCACTCTTTCATCATGTGATGACGCAGAATATCTGCATGGAAATATCATATGTACTTCGGTACATCAATATATATACAAAAAAGACTAAACATAAATTGTATTGCCAATAAATAATAATAATAATAATAATAATAATAATAATAATAATAATAATAATAATAATAATAATAATAAATTGGCATGTATTTCGGCAATTGTGTGTAACGATAATTCAGTTTCCTGTAACTAAAATATAGCATTTTTTTTATTGAATTCGTCTAGTATTCGTAAATTCTTTTAATTTTCATCTTTTTTAAATTTAAGATTGGCTTATACACCTGTTTTCATATTGCTAATTTTGACATAGACAATTAAAATATTATTTATTATTATTATTATTGAAAAACACCTCTTATAAAACAAAACTAAGAAATTTTATTGACGTATTTACAGAGGTGTGCTACAGTATATGTACTATATGATATGTTATAGGTGTTTAAATCATAGTAAGTTTCATAATAGTACATTATGCAACGAGCCTATAATGGTAGTAATTAAGACGCAAGTATGATTGTTTATGAAACGAGCTCAAGCGAGTTTCATAATTTTTACGAGCGTCTTAATTACCATTATAGGCAAATTTCATACGACTTTTTATGCTCGATCATATTTTTAATTTGAAAGTATTGAAAATTAGGTCTTTTTATGGTTATGTGCGAACTGACCTGAATTGTGAGATGTGCGCAGACGCGAACGTATTGATTTTTTCCGAGGCCGAATGTCATTGACCTTGGCACAGAATAAGAATGAACATTAGTCTGATATAACCTGGAAATTGATTTAGAATTGAAAAACGAGATGACAAATTGAATTTATTTGAATATTATTTACAATTAACGCTAATTATTATAGTAACAGAGCATAACCTTCTGCGACAGTATTGGATTTCTAGCCTCCGTGACTTTTCGCTAATTGTCTGTCGATTGCATATCCGAGAATAATCGATATAACGGTACAAAGCTGACTTTTGCTTGGCTGAAGACCTGTACTTTAATGAGTAGGTGTACTTTAATGACATGCATTAAAGGACTGCTACCAGGTGTATAATTACTACATTTCGGCATGGTCGAGCATAAACGCTTTTTATTAGATTAATTACAATAATATATGTACAATAAAACAATAGACTCGTTTGATAAGCAAACAATTCACCCAGAATCATAGTACCGGATTATCAGAGTAACTTTAATATTCTCAATAATATCCATCAAATGTGTTCACTAATTTTTGTATTTCCGTCAAGAAAATATACATAGGCTATATAAAAAGACGTAATACTTATAGAGAACTAAATAATACTTAGATAATTGGTTACTTACAGACACTTTCAAATTCGAAGTTATCTAGTGTTGGTGGGTTTCGCTAAAGCGAAATGAGTCTGAAGATTTGTCATGTGATACATATATTATATACATATATGTGTGTGTGTGTTCAATTATATCTGTTGTGCTCGGGAAAAGTAGCACAAGTAAAAAATGTTAATTTTACAGGAGAAGGAAAAAACTGTCTTCACACTGGCTTATGTCGACTTGATTTTCTTCTGTATGACTCATTCTAATGGGAGAAATACTTAGGTCTTTTTTCCAAAGCGAGCAGATGTTCCGTAAGTTGTCAATGAATTAATAAAACATTTTTGTGAAAACTGACTTATGTCACTTTTCCCAAGCATTGCAGATATTTCTGTGTAGGAATGTTAATCTACTTTCTCATAGATGTTATTTCTATACAAATCGCAAAGTCATGAAGCTGTATATAATGTCGGAAATACAATTAACACTTAATAGTACATTATGCAACGAGCCTATAATGATAGTAATTAAGACGCGAGCATGTTTGTTTATGAAACGAGCGCAAGCGAGTTTCATAAGTTTCATACGAGCGTCTTAATTGCCATTATAGGCAAGTTTCATACGACTTTTTATGCTCGACCATATTTCTAACTTTCAGAAGTATTCATTTTATTTGTATCTGACTGAAGATCGGAAGTGACTTTGTGCATAGCTCGTAAATTGTGAGATGTGCGCAGACGCGAAAGTATTGATTTTTTCCGAGGAACAATAATGTCATTGACCTTGATGTAATGTAGAGAATAACATGAACTAATTTTGATATAACCTGGAAATTGATTTAGAATTGAAAAACGAAATGACAAATTGAATTTATTTGAATTTTATTTACAATTAACGCTAATTATTATAGTAACAGAACATAACCTTCTGCGACAGTATTGGATTTCCAGCCTCCGTGACGTTTCCCTCGTTGTCTTTCGATTGAACTTTAATGAGTAGGTGTATTTTAATGACATGCATTAAAGGACTGCTACCAGGTGTGTAATTACTACATTTCGGCATGGTCGAGCATAAAATATATTACCAATAAAATACTTGTAAACAAATTAACATTTTATGGTATTATAGATAAGATCTTATTTTACCCATACTTTACATTTTACTTAACAAATAGAAAACAAAAATTGTAAATAAATATACTACCATTACGGCACATCAAATTGCAGGTTTCAACGTTTTACACGACCTGTAGAAGTTTATAGGCTATACATCAGAGTTCTTCATCCGACGGTCTGCGAACCGGTACCGGCCAACGAAAATATTTTGCCCATACACAGAAATTATTTTAATATTGCTTTTCGTAGATTCTGAATAAAGTGAAAAATGAAATAAAATGTATCTCTCTCTCAGATTCAAAAGCAAGTTACTGAATCATTTCTGGATATCTGTCAATGAAAAATACCCAGATCTCAGCAGACAAGTTTCAAAATTAGCCTATTGACAATTTTTTCAGCCGCATAGACCTACATAGTTCTTAGACAGTCTTTGTAATTAAGATAAAAAACAGGAACAGAATGGATGTCAATGCCGCACTACGTCTTGTAGTGTCAACGTTGTGAGAACAAATAAACATCAGCAGATTGGTGGCTAAGAAATGATACCTCGTATCTGTAAATTTGCAGGTGTATTAATAACTGTTTCAAAAATCAATTTTTCTCAAAATAGAAAAACCTTTTATAGAGTGTGGTTGGTAATCTCTGCACCAAACTAAAACTGGTAAAGGATCATGAGGAGAGATAGGAAAAATCTAAATAAGTTTTTCTTTAACATTCAACGTTTTTGAGGAAATAGTTATGTTTCTGTGAAGCATTTGGCAACATCACGGCTGCTGCAATAACTCTAAACGTCAGAAGTTTCAAAGACATGATATAAACACAGCTGAAATTTCATCCCTAAATAATAATAATAATAATAATAATAATAATAATAATAATAATAATAATAATAATAATAATAATTTATTTTAGCTGGCAGAGTTAAGGCCGTAAGGCCTTCTCTTCCACTCAACCAGCAAAAAGTATACATACATATGTATGAACTTACAAAGAATTCAACAATTTGATTTAGATAAGAGTTACATGTATTGTTTTTATTTTATTGGATTATTTTACGACAACATGTATACAAGAGTTATTTACGAATTAAACAACAAAATACTATAAACTATTAATTAAACAATGAAATACAAACTATGTAGCAGAATTATGCTAAAATACATAGAAGGTTAATATATTTCAAATAATGTTAGATAATAGAAAGAGATTATTATGAGACAATTTTGAAAATACAGCACTATCCGGATGATGTCTAAAGGAAGGAGTAACAATGTAGACAGTGATAGTTTAAGTCAGTATGATTGGAGTGAAATGCTAAGAAGGTTATCTTTTAAGCTGTTTTTAAAAGTGTTTATTTTCTTGCAGCCCCTAATACTTTGTGACAGGGAATTCCATTGTCGTGAGGTGGATACTGTAAAAGATGATGAATAACAAGATGTTCTATACTTAACGCGCCACAGATAAGTGATCTAGTATTTACGTCGTGGTTAGAGTATAGATAAGAGAAACGAGGCGAAAAGTAATTTGGTGTTGAAGTGTGCAGAATTCGAAAGAGTAAAAACAAAGAATGTAAAGTTCTACGTTCTTTAAGTCGGAGCCACGAAAGACTTGCGAAGGACGGTGATATGTGATCATATCGTCGGATGTTGCACACGTATCTGACGCACACATTCTGAACTCGCTGTAACTTGACTGGCAGTTCAGAACTTAGGTCACTTAAGGGGAGAGGATGGTATTTTTTTAAAACTTTTTTCCTATTTGGTGAAAAATATTAATTTTTTGTATGTAGAGAGCTGATAGCTGTGGCAACTCAACCAAATAAAAATATTTTGAAAAAAAAAATATTTGGGGGCCCAAATTTGAAAAAAAATATACCCAATGCAGGATTGTACTAAAACCGATAGGCCTATATCTAAACCGTTTTTAAAGATAGATTCAAACAGTTTTTTGCAATGTATTTGCAAAAGCATGTTCTAAAAACTGTCTGTAGCAGAATTTTGATATTAGTCCCTACGTTTGTAAAATAAACAATTAAATTTAATAACAACTTTCTTATTTCCTTTCTTCCAAACAAAGGGACGTATCAATTATCAATTAACAAAATTCTGTTACAGAGAAACGTTTCCTAATAGTCTAAAGAATGTGTGTTCTAAAGTTCATGCATACATCTTTAATAGTTCAGAAATTATATCCATTTTTGTCTGGCAATGTAGCAAAAAAAAAAAAAAAAAAAAAAAAAAAGTTACAGGAAACCGATAAAAGCGGGCGAGTGATTTAAAAATCCATAGCGCAGGAAGTTTAAAAATGACGTCTCAACATCCGATAAGGGCACAAATACCCACAAAATGTTGTGCAATGCATTCCACATATATAAAAGGGTATTTTAAAGAAAAAAAAATTGAAAATTTAATTTACTGGAAACAACAATAAAAGTGGGCAAGTGATTTAAAAATCCATAACGCAGGAAGTTTAAAAATGACGTCTCAACATCCGATAAGGGCACAAATACCCACAAAATGTTATGCTATGCATTCCACACATATCAAAGGGCACTTTAAAGAAAAAAAAATTGAAAATTTAATTTACCGGAAACAACAATAAAAGTGGGCGAGTGATTTAAAAATCCATAACGCAGGAAGTTTAAAAATGGCGACTCAATATCCGATAAGGGCACAAATACCAACAAAATGTTATGCCATGCATTCTACACATATCACAGCGTATTTTAAAGTTTTTTTTTGAAAATATTCTCATTTTTCACCAAAAAATACCATCCTCTCCCCTTAACAGAACGTCACAATAATCGAAGTGCGGCATTACTTGAGTTTGTACTAGGGTAAGTTTTAGTTGCTGGGGGAAGAAGTTTCTCAAGCGACTCAAACAGTGAATGGAGGAACAGATTTTTTGTACCGTTTCTTTAACTTGAAAATTCCAAGTTAGATTATTATCGAAAAAGTAGCCAAGATTTTTTTACGACAGATGAATAAGGGATTATTACAGTGATCTGCGATTTTCATCATTATTCACAGGAAAACTGAGGCTATTAGAATAACCGATATTATGAATACACCATTTCTCATCAGCGTGGCCTTTGATTAATTGAAACTTCGGCCTGCAAAAACTTCGATAGATAGTCGCTATATGAGCAAGGATTAACTTTCTGGTTTGTTTTGCCGAAAATGTACGATACCGGATACCCAATTTTACTTCACTTTGAAGGACATACTACGGACTTATTGGCTGCCACAGTCTTCACTACATTACTACTACTACTACTACTACTACTACTACTACTACTACTACTACTACTACTACTACTACTACTACTAGGCTTTTAAGGAACCCGGAGGTTCATTGCCGCCTTCACATAAGCCCGCCATTGGTCCCTATCCTGAGCAAGATTAATCCATTCTCTATCATCATATCCCACCTCCCTCAAATCCATTTTAATATTATCTTCCCATCTACGTCTCGGCCTCCCTAAAGGTCTTTTTCCCTCCGGCCTCCCAACTAACACTCTATATCCATTTCTGGATTCGCCCATACGTGCTACATGCCCTGCCCATCTCAAACGTCTGGATTTAATGTTCCTAATTATGTCAGGTGAAGAATACAATGCGTGCAGCTCTGCGTTGTGTAACTTTCTCCATTCTCCTGTAACTTCATCCCTCTTAGCCACAAATATTTTCCTAAGCACCTTATTCTCAAAACACCCTTAACCTATGTTCCTCTCTCAAAGTGAGAGTCCAAGTTTCACGACCATACAGAACAACCGGTAATATAACTGTTTTATAAATTTTAACTTTCAGATTTTTTGACAGCAGACTAGATGATAAAAGCTTCTCAACCGAATAATAACAGGCATTTCCCATATTTATTTTGTGTTTAATTTCCTCCCGAGTATCATATATATTTTTTACTGTTGCTGCCAGATATTTGAATTTTTCCACCTCTTCAAAAGATAAATTTTGCAATATTTATATTTTCATTTCGTACAATATTCCCGTCACGAGACATAATCATATACTTTGTCTATTCGGGATTTACTTCCAAACCTATTGCTTTACTTGCTTCCAGTAAAATTCCCGTGTTTTCCCTAATCGTTTGTGGATTTTCTCCTGACATATTCACGTCATCCGCATAGACAAGCAGCTGATGTAACCCGTTCAATTCCAAACCCTCTCTGTTATCCTGGACTTTCCTAATGGCATACTCTAGAGCAAAGTTAAAAAGTAAAGGTGATAGTGCATCTCCTTGCTTTAGCCCGCAGTGAATTGGAAACGCATCTGACAGAAACTGACCTTCACTACATTACCGAGGAAAACTTACTCTGTTTAAATGGAGTTGTGTTACGTACCCGATGCAGACCAACAAGACGCAACAACGGCCGAAGACACGTGGTTTTGCTGTAAGAATGACGTGATGAGGGAGAGCGTAGTTTGGTCTAAAGGAGCACCAGCAGCAAAAACAAATACCACAACGAGCATTAAACAGATCCTTGTGAACAGAAGCAGCATTTCCAACTGGTGATTTGCATACAAATATTTATTCCTTTTACTTGTAGAAATAACAATTACGTAAATGTGTAAATAAACTTATATGTAAACTATTTTTATTGATCTGATAATTATTGTGATGTACATTAGACACACGTAAAAAGGGCTGAAGCATTTGGAAGTGAACCGCAGAAGTTTTTATACCCCGTTACTTCATGGGGTGAGGTCAATTTTGTCAACATTAATAGAAGATGATTACACGGAGTGCCAAAAGACAAGTTCTTTGATCTCACTTTGAGGAACTGGATTGACTGACAAAGTCTTAAGAATATGTCCAAGACGTTCAGTCCCAGCCGAACACGAAAGACCAGTTTATAAATTATCACAGAGGTCAAAAAAATCATTAACTAGCTTTGGACCCACCGTAAGTATCTATCGGCTTTACAATTTGTGAGTCGAGAATTAAAAACTTCTAGGTTCCGAAAACAAAATTTAGATATAGTGATAGTGGGCCGAGTTCGATCCCCGGTTAGATCTGGGTGGAATTTGTGGACAAAACAGGTGTTGTAGAGGATTTTTTTCGGGGTACTCCCGTTTCTCCTACCATTCCACCAACACTCCCCACTTCCACCTCATTTAATCTATCATTCGTACTTACTCACTAATTTACTTACTGGCTTTTAAGGAACCCGGAGGTTCATTGCCGCCCTCACATAAGCCCGCCATTGGTCCCTATCCTGAGCAAGATTAATCCAGTCTCTATCATCATATCCAACCTCCCTCAAATCCATTTTAATATTATCTTCCCATCTACGTCTCGGCCTCCCCAAAGGTCTTTTTCCTTCCGGCCTCCCAACTAACATTCTATATGCATTTCTGGATTCGCCCATATGTGCTACATGCCCTGCCCATCTCAAACGTCTGGATTTAATGTTCCTAATTATGTCAGGTGACTTTTGTCATCCAGTCTGCTGTCAAAAAATCTGAAAGTTAGAATTTATAAAACAGTTATATGACCGGTTGTTCTGTATGTTTGTGAAACTTGGACTCTCATTTTGCGAGAGGAACAGAGATTAAGGGAATTTGAGAATAAGTATCTTAGGAAAATATTTGGGGCTAAGAGGGATGAGGTTACAGGAGAATGGAGAAAGTTACATAACGCAGAGCTGCACGCATTGTATTCTTCACCTGACATAATTAGGAACATTAAATCCAGACGTTTGAGATGGGCAGGGCATGTAGCACGTATGGGTGAATCCAGAAAGCATATAGAGTGTTAGTTGGGAGGCCGGAGGGAAAAAACCTTTGGGGAGGCCGAGACGTAGATGGGAAGATAATATTAAAATGGATTTGAGGGAGGTGGGATATGATGGTAGAGACTGGATTAATCTTGCTCAGGATAGGGACCGATGGCGGGCTTATGTGAGGGCGGCAATGAACCTCCGGATTCCTTAAAAGCCAGTAAGTATTATGCCAGGTGAAGAATAAAATGCGTGCAGTTCTGCGTTGTGTAACTTTCTCCATTCTCATGTTACTTCATCCCTCTTAGCCCCAAATATTTTCCTAAACACCTTATTCTCAAACACCCTTAATCTCTGTTCCTCTCTCAGAGTGAGAGTGCAAGTTTCACAGCCATAGAGAACAACCGGTAATATAACTGTTTTATAAATTCTAACTTTCAGACTTTTTGACAGCAGACTGGATGATAAAAGCTTCTCAACCGAATAATAACACGCATTTCCCATATTTATTCTGCTTTAATTTCCTCCCGACATCTTTCATCCTTAATAGTAAAAATATGCTGAGGTGATGTGTGGGATATAAAAGACCAGCTACGTTATCAGCGCCTACAAGAAAGTATTCTAAGTATCCAAGGATATTGTCCGCTTTTGACCGCGACGTGCACGACTTCACCCACAAAGATCGCAGCGGAGGCAGCCATGCCGAAGAGCAGAACTAACATAACTGGGTAGAAGTCCAGGCTTCGCACGCTCACGAAGCTCTGACCACTGGAGTCGCACTTTGGCCTCTGGTAGAACCAGCGATTGTACTCTCGTCCCACCAGGCCTATCTCCCTCAGCCAGCGAGACCTGCGGTCGAGACATACAAACTGCATTAGGATCAGTACAGTGTCGTTCATTTGTTTCACTCAGTGTTGCCAGCTCCTAGTCAAAAATTTCCTCAACGAAAAAGGCAAATTTTCCCCAAATTTCCTCAACATGCCTGCGAACTTTGGATTTGTGTAGGAAATGCCGAGTAAAGAAAAAAAAATAGATGATTTGATAAGACGTAAAAGTGTTGTTTTGTTCATTATAATACCTGTATAACTTCCACATTACCCCAATATTGCTTTATAAAATATTTAAGCTTCAAATTGTGTCTAACGAGCGCAAAGTAATGTATAATTTTAAAATTAATCTGAATGAAACGGACATTGACGTTTATTTAGCATTTTTATGGTTAAGTGTTTTTGGAATTATACTGGGAATGTAGAAGCACAATACAAATTGAAGACAGCAACTGCATTCTAAACTTTCATGTTATTTTATTCGGTAAAATATAATCGAAATACAGATTCTATCATAATATACTGATTTATTTCAAACCCATTATGTGAGCGAAGTTTCTTTCTTCTACAGCAAAAAAAGAGTGATTAGCCGTTAGTAACAGTAGGTTACAAAAGGGTAACACATTTTTAAGTAATGAGGTGAAGATTATAATTACAAAAAAACAAGAGCAAAGATTGATTGGTATTGGTGAAGTAGCAATAATTTGAAATTTAAATTTTGTTTCGCGTATATGTTCTGATTTGTCGATAACTATCATTCTGATTCAAATTAATCTTATCAGTCGGATAGACAGGCAGATGAGGTGTGGAGAGTCGGAAGAATAATACAGATCTCATAAATAACATAATATCTTATTGGAAATGGACTTGAGAGATGTGTATTTATAACATGTATGTATCAAAGAAAGAAAATATAAAGTGTTCGATTTTTTATTGTATATTTCTTCCGTGGATTCGATTGAAAGCCAAGAATTCCTGAAAAGTCTAGTATTTTTTTTTTTTCAAATCCTCAAAATTTCCTTCTTCTTTACAGAAGTTCCCTAATTTGAGGAAATCTGGCAACACTGGTTTCACTACTCTGTCGACTGGAATACGAACTGTGCATGGGTCTCTTTCATTGTTGTCTCTGACGTAACGCCGTGGGTAGAAGCAGTACAGATAGTATATGCTCGCGCATGCGCACACTTAGAGATGGGAACGATATATCGGTTTTTACAAAATACCAATATTTTCGTTTCGATATAGCGATATATCGATATCGAAATTTTGATTCAATATATCGTATAATGTATCAGTTTTCTCATAAATTTATCTTTTTTTTATGGAATTATTACCATTATGAACAACAATAAAATTCACACTAGACAACTCCGATAATTCCCGAGAGATGGCGCTACTGAAGGTGGACAGTTACATAATTGTGTAATCTCACTCAATGCCTTGTTCTAATTGGCTGGAATTCGAATTCAAGCTGTTTCATATGCAGCACCAAATTCAAAAGGCAGCGTGCGCGAACGTGAAACAGACGGGAGGTTTATCTACTAGGCCTACTGTTTTAATATTGTTATTAATTTTCTCCAAGACAGGAGAGCATCTCTCACCCTGAAAGGGAACCGTCTGACCTCAAAACGGGTATCAAAACTTTTATTTCTATATTCCGAAATGGAAAGAGAAACAAGGATTTAATACTGATGAGACGTTTGTTCACGTCTATGATTTCTATGCACAACCTAATGCTGACATTCTGTTTTCTTATTATATCTTTTAGTGCATAAAAATTCTATCCCTATAATCATCACCATTGTTCTTTAGAATGTTGAAGTGTAACAATAACTTGCAATAGGGACTTACTATAGAAGGATTTCATCAAATTAACTGTGAAGTTTGTTAAAACTTGTAATATTCTAAGTACGGTTTACTTACTTTTAAAAATAATTACATGTTCTGTATACTTGCATTTAAAAATGATTACATTGTTAAGTAGAAAAGA
Source organism: Periplaneta americana (assembly GCF_040183065.1). Classification (NCBI taxonomy): domain Eukaryota; kingdom Metazoa; phylum Arthropoda; class Insecta; order Blattodea; family Blattidae; genus Periplaneta; species Periplaneta americana. Next base: position 13,813,716 of record NC_091131.1, on the reverse strand, counting down.
GCAATATATCTACAGAGTGATTTATATAGAACTGACACATTTCTTTCATTAATTGTTTCAAAACGAATTGTGCTAGCGAAAACTTATTATACCTAAAATATAGAGGACTTTTGGGAGATTATTTACCTCTATAGCAAATGTTGTCCGGCGTTGTCAAATCCGGAGATCTCGGTGGCCACAGGTTCCTGGAAATTATTCGGTCGTCACATAACCGGATAAATGGAACCATGCTTCATCTGTGAACCATGTGATGGACAATATGGCAGGATTTTGCACAATGAACGTCTGAAACCAACGACAATAATTCAATCTTTTATCCTTATCTGGTTCCTGTAGCTGATGAACAACCGTAACCCTATATGGCTTTAGGCTCTCTGACACCCTGCGACAAACGTCTTAATGATTTTTTGGGTGACTGCTCCAGTCGTGCTCTTACGTCAACAACAACCGTGGGAAGCCTAGATGAACGATGCTTGCCCTTTTCACTCACCAGAGATCCAGTTGTTTCCAATTTGTTTACCAGTCCCAGTATTGTGTTTCTTTTGGGAGGATTGCGAACACCAAATTCTCTCTGGTATGCCCTTTGAGTAGCTGTAATTGAATTCGTAATCCAGTATTGCTTCACAAGGAAGAGTCGTTGATTTAATGTGTACTGCATTTTCACGTTGACACAAAATGTCGAAAACAGCTGCCAACAATAGGAATAAAACATAAACATCTGCGCATCTAGTGACAAGGAATCGAAACTCCAGAACATTCTGCTGCTGGTTTCAGACGTTCATTGTGCAAAATCCTGCCATATTGTCGATCACATGGTTCACAGATGAAGCATGGTTCCATTTATCAGGTTATGTGACGACCGAATAATTTCCAGGAACCTGTGGCCACCGAGATCTCCGTATTTAATAACGCCGGACAACATTTGCTATAGAGGTAAATAATCTCCCAAAATTCCTCTACATTTTAGGTATAATAAGTTGTCGCTAGCACAATTCGTTTTGAAACAATTAATGAAAGAAATGTGTCAGTTCTATATAAATCACTCTGTATATCCTGGATGGAATCCTATATAACATTATAATAATTGAATCGTGTTCCAATATCAAATACTCAACCATGTAGAGTTCACTTAACTCTTTCCCACTATATCATTTGAGCTCCCTTGCCTCCACCATAATTTTGATTTAGGTTAGAACCTACAGTACATCATAATATGGTATTGAAAATGTATTGTTTATTGTTGCAATTTTACTTTTATGCCTTTGATTGTTATGATGTTAATTTCAATGGTAAAAATGAATATTAAAATTTAAGTAATATTATTGTAATACAATACAGTAAATGTACGCCTGAAAATGCAATTTGCTTACGGAATAGCGATATATCGATAACCGTTCGATATATCGATATATTTTCGTTTATCGAAATTAGGTTTGCGATACCGTTTATTGCAATATCAATATATCGGTATTTAAATTATTTCCTCCATCACTATGCACACTCTGTTTTACAGACGAATTTAACGGCCGCTATGCTTTCAGCAGGGTTGCCATATGTACGACTATAGTCGTACGCATACGACTATTTTGACTAATTGTACGAGGTACGACCGAACTCTGTCGTACGCAATTTTGTACGACTATTTCACTGAAGGGAAACAATTACTTTGGAGCTCATAATTATTTAAATCAAATTGATGGTTAATTACTTCCTATTAGATAAGTTTTCTTCATTCAGTATGTCCTTAACTAATCCGAAAGAAACATACTTTTAAGAGGAGAAAATGACTTGAAACTCGATCTGATACTATGCTTGCCATGCAAGTCATAATTTTGTCATCTTGAGCTCTAGGTTTCACGTATACGGCGCGTTTATATCAAAGTAATACCACAGTCTACTATATACAGTCGCGAAGCTTGAGGTGTTTTTTTGCAAATCTCGCGATAAAGCGCTCCAAGCGGTTAGCAACTAGAAACAATAGACTGTCCACGGTCGACTTTGGATTTAGAGTGGACTGAGTCGCATTTCCATCGAGTGCTAGGTCGTTGCGTATTTCGCATTGATGCTCGTGAAGGAAAATCCTAACATCTATTTCTTATTTTACTTCTAGATGCAAAAAGTGGTTAATAAACAGCAGGAGGGAAGATCGAATGACAAAGAATGACGCATATCTTTATAATAATATAAAGTTTTGCTCTCTTCATTTCGAAAACACACAATTTATGAATGAAAACAAAAATAAATTAATCTGGAATGCAGTTCCAACTTTATTTGATGTTATTACCTGCAGCTGAGAAACAAAAGCTTTGCACTAATTCTACGTCTGTATCAGCGGATTCCTTGAATAATTGTACATTTTCAGACAACTTAGGCCTACTTTTTTTTTTTTTCAAAGGATATGTTTTTAATTATAGCTGTTAATTTTGTTGTTATTTTTATTTGTTACTTTACAATAAAATTTATTGATCACGTTTTATTTCCAATTCTGGTGTGATTATTATTGCTTAACCTCATCCCACTTTGTTAACTACTACAAGTACCGGTACACGTAAGTTACTTCCATTAATTCATATTTCCATTATTATTGTTATTATATTATTGTTGTAAAGGGAAATGCAAATTAATATTTATTGATTTCATAGTTCATTATCGCTATAACCTTGAATGAGTGAAGCGATTATAGTAAATTTCAGTTCGTTTTGCACAAACAAAAATAATATTAACCTATTTCTTGCAGGCATCTTCGAGTTTATGGTGGAATTTAATATACTTCATTAAAATAATAAATGAACTTTATCCATTTAAAATTTCAATAATGGAAGGAAGGTGCTAATTTTTCCAAAAGAACACGACAACGAAAGTGTAACATATTTTGTCACCTGCTGGGAGAGATCTGTGATGATGAGGCGATAGTAGCGATCCTAGTAGTGGGCAACTACCCATGTTTGCATTTTTACTACATATTGAGCTTAACGACTGTATATAGTAGACTGTGGTAATACAGCTTTAATTTTATTGACTTCCTTGTTTGTTCGACAAATAAAGTCTTTTATCGTTGAAATAGTACCGCAGTAGCATTAATAAGCCTAAACGCGCCGACATTAGGCCCGTAACAAACTTGCAGAGTTTTCGCTAGTGAGAAATGTGTTGCGAGAAAATTCAAAGATTGATAACATGGATTCAAATGGACGTCCACACACTGGAAGAGATTCTCGTTCGAGGCAAAAACCTCGCGCGAGTTTTTCGCTGGTATCGGTAGCTCAGCGAATTTTCTTGACACATTTATCAAAGATGTTTGACATTTATACTCTTTATGACGATTGAATGTAGAAAAAGATATCACAGGTGGTGATGAATTGTATTGTTTTTATTTGAAAATGAGGAAAGACGGCTGATAATTGCAGTCAGAAACTTATCGAACTTGTACGATGTCACCCGTAGGCCTATTTATATGACACACGGGATGAAAACTATAAAAACACGAAACTTAAAGAAGAAATCTGAAAATAAATAGGGCTATATTTTATTTGATGATATTTAATTATATTAATTAAACATTTGAAATAATGTATCTATATGTCTTAACAGTTTACATAATTTTAATCAGAACATAGCAAAGAATCCTCTATCATATCATGAATGGCAAAAAACTGTGGTCCATTCAACCTGAAATAACGCCTAAACGTATCATCATTCAAATCGAAACCCGTGTCCAAAACTCGCCCTTATTTTCGTAAGATAAATGTGATTTTCAGATATTTCTGGCTTTAATTTTAGGCCTACTTTTTCTTTTCATTAACACACTATGTTCATGTAACTCCATTTCCTCATCATCTGAATACTCAGATTCAACATAGCGTTCGTACGTAATTTGTAAAGTACGACAATATACTTACAGGTTATATATTTAAGTACGACAATATACGTAAATACATAAGCTATAATATATTTTTTTTATTTTAGCAGGCTATTTTACGACGCTTTATCAACATAACCTATAATATTTCCCCCAACGAACGATTACTACTGGGTGTTCAGTTCAAAGTGTGTCATGGCTCGCTGTATGTCGTCATATGGCTAGCCGATGAGCCTTGAGAATTCAATCTTCCTGCACTCCCGCAGACGCGTATTACCTAAATGCGAGAGAAGTTGCCTAGCAAGTACGGCGTTCATTCTGAAGTACGTACCGATACGTGCGGTAACGCCGGTAGTGGCAGGAATGTGAATTGTTTGGAAACACGTACTGAGGTGAGTTTTTTTTCTTACTGTCGGGATATGGCGAGAGGGTTAAGACGATTACTTACGTATTTGTTGACATTAACTTGGGCGGTCAATATGGACACGGAGCATTTGATTTGTATTGTGGAATGTTGCGGTATGCAACGGATGATAATAAATACCCTGCGTACGACTTGCCGGCGCAAAACACAGTTCGAAAGAGGTTATGGTAGAACACAGACCGTACAGACCGCCATCTGTTGCTACGACGTTCAAGTTATACCGTACACGTTCTCAAGTTCAGATTGAATGCCTTGATTAATAGGCAACTTCTCTGACATAAAACCTGAAACTCGCTTCAAATCGTTGACTCACAACAGTGACGTCATGACACACTTTGAAATGAACACCCAGTATAATCAGAAAATTGCTTTCTGCATGAAGGCAGTGCATAGATGATCATAGCGAGGTGTGATCTGTGATAGCGAGAACTCGCCAAGTGTGTGGAGGAAGGCTCTTCGCCTCTTTCTCGCAACACATTTCTCGCTAGCGAAAACTCTTCAAGTGTGTTATGGCCTTATAGAGGTGTCAGGTTTGGGTCGACTGTAGATGACTTAATTTGATATAATTTTCAGCCGCCGCATTGATAGATATTAAAATATCTGCCGCCGCGCCGGCCAAAGATCAAATTTCTGCTGACTTTAAATATAACAAAGTTGTTTCTAACCAAGCGTCATCGTGCACGCTTTACGGCGGTAGCAGTGATGATGATGAAGAATTGGGTGGTGATTTATTTCAATCCTGAATGTCATTGTAGATGTGAACATTAATTAATTGTAAGTTCTTAAAATTTGAAACTGAAATTGACTGGTAGACATATATAATATACAGGTTATTTTATGATTCTTTATTAACTGCGATGGTTATCTGACGTCGAAAAATCGAAAAATCGAAAGGGGATATTTGGGAGGAAAAATTTAAAGGTATGCATAACGCGTCCTTGCAAGGGGTTGGGGACTGTACGAAACTAAATATGTGAGCTCCAAGCCTGTTGGCCACTAGTCTCACTCAAGGGTTACGCTGCCCCACTGAAGGAGCTCTAGAAAATTTTAAAGGGGAAAACCGAAAATGGACGTAACCTCTTAGGTACCACATACGCGAGGGGGACTGAAATGTGATCAAGGGATCACAGGACGGGGCGAGGAGGAGATGGCTGGTGTTTGCCGTTAGGATGGCAGGTGTTATCTTGCACATTGAAAGGCGCTTAGCCATTTCGCAGTGCAAGTGGAATCGTGAAGACTCTGTCATCTATTGTTCGATGACAAGGCAAGTGAAGGCCGTCAGAAGAAGCGCCGTGAAATCTAAATCTGCAATTTGAGAGGTCTCTGTCCTTTCAAATTGCGACTAACTGAGTGACGTCGTACATTTAATAGACAATTTATAGGTTCTGAACTAGGGCATACGTCGTTTACAAGAAAAGGGGAATATATATGGGTATATGGGTATCTGACGCCAATTACATGAAGGTGATAATGCCACGGAAATGACTCCAGCGCCGAAAGTTACCCAGCATCTGCTCTTAATGGGTTGAGGGAAATCCTCGAAAACAACCTGAACCAGGTAACTTGTCTCAACCAGGATTTGAATCCCGGCTCGCTCGTTTCACAGTCAGACATACTAACCATTATTACACAGCGGTGGACTAGAATTATATAGGCCTATATCTATTAGGAAGCTGAGAAATGTACGACAATTTTATGCTGAATTACGACAATTTTCATAATTGGTACGACGGTTGCGATTCTTTTATCTGGGAACCCTGGCTTTCAGATTCCAGGCGATTAAGTACTGGTGTTTATGTATAAAGAAACTTCTGAAGGAATTTATATTCCTCTAAACGAAGTTCAAGAACACGTGGAAATGGCTACAGGCGTGTCCCGTAGTAGTGCAAAAAAAACTGTGATACAAACGAAGAATATAGTGTGAGGCACCAGTACATTTTTTTTTTAAATGTCGGAAATAACAATTTGAAACTAGACGCATTTGATTGAAGGCCAATTCAAAATGAAAATTAAACATAACCGTAACATAAACACAGAAGTTTGCGGCCAGGTTATCAAATGGGATCATTCACAATGATTCACATAAACATTGCCGTTAGACGTTAACATAAAAGTTTCCAAACTCTAAACTTTCATGCTTATGCTTACGTCGAATCATCATGCATTAAATTTGCTAGATAATAGTCAAACAATAAGAAGACTTAAAAGGACCAATGCTGTTGACCTTCCATTCATTTTTACTACAGCTATTTAAAACATTGTTATTTTTCTTTTGGAGTGTTGTCATGGGATAACATCTCCACTCACGTTATATTCCTTTATAATATTTACTTACTGTCTATTGTAGACAGATTGTAAATGTGGCATAATTGTAAAAAAAAAAAAATGCTTACGTGATTTGCAAACAGTACACAATCGTGTATACGACAGAACATGAGGAAATGGCGTCGTTGTTACGTTTCCATGGTTACCAAGTATCTTAGCGGTTATGTTTATGTTCCCATTGCGAATGTTGTTGATTTTACCGTAACGTTTATATTTTTAAGTTAACGCTTAAGTTATATTTAATTTTCATTGTGAATGAGCCTTTAAGTCTAGTGCGAAGGATAGTGTATGATTTTTACATCTACGAGAAATACGTTTCAACGGAATTAAACTGAAAGACGCAATTGGCTTTATCGGAGGCAATACTAGTGTTAGGAAAATGCTAAAAACTGGAAATTTCTCGAAAGAAAACAAGTAGATTGTTACCGGCATTGTTTAAAAAATGCGATATTAGGCAATAGAGGATAAACTACCGGAGGTGAATTTCTAATTATCGAGCTGAGACAAAAGTATTATGTATCTCGGTGAATTATACATTGTGTCATACCAGCTGCACAGCAAGTCTTGAAGTGCCGACTCAGCGTTGGGATCAAAGGGACAGCTACTAATAATCATACACATTGTAGCCAAGCAAAGGTTTATCTTAAATGTCCTACTAATTTGGAAAGCTCTGCAGTCATCTAGGGGTTAATATTCTCAAATGAATAAAATTAGCGTCCTCTTTTTGAAAATGTTAAACGTAAGTTGAAAATGATTAAAAAGCGATTTATTTTCTGATGATGTTATAGACCCCATTATCACAAGCCTCGGTAATATTGGTGATGGTGATGGTGATGGTAATTCCAGCTGTAACAATTAAATTAGCCACCGGCGTGATTCAGTCGGTTAAGGCGCTTCCTGCCGGTCTGAAGTTCTGCTCGGGCGCGGGTTCTATACCCGCTTGGGCTGATTACCTGGTTGGGTTTTTTCAGAGGTTTTCCCCAACCGTAAGGTGAATGCCAGATAATCTATGGCGAATCCTCGGCCTCATCTCGCCAAATATCATCTCGCTATCACCAATCTCATCGACGCTAAATAACCTCGTAGTAGACACAGGGTCGTTAAACAACTAACTAACCAACTAAAAAAAAAAAACAATGAAATGGATTGGATAGCAGAGCTTGAGGACTCCGAATAGCGGCATACGTAAGAGGCCAATGTTTTCAGTTAGATGTTTAGTCGTTTTCACTCAATTCTCGCCCGCTTCCAATAACGTCAACCAGGCTTTCGGATATTCTGCGTAAGCTGTACGTAAAGTTTTAATCCGGCGAAGAGCAGTGAGTTTGCGGATGCTAACAACGGCTGCAGCTGTGATTTTTTTTATTGGGTTATTTTACGACGCTGTATCAACATCGGTTGCTGTCGTCTGCGATACAACGAACTTTTCTGTTGATTTTCGAGTTCGTCATTTTTTCCGGTTATTATATGCTTATTTAAGTTGTGTTAACTCTCGCTAGTGGTTTTATATTTTATTTTATCCGTCTTAGTATTTATTTTATTATTGTAAATATTTTTGTTTTATCACTATTATTATTATTATTATTATTATTATTATTATTATTATTATTATTATTATTACATACAGCAGAGTCCGTATAGGTCAGTTTCTATCTGATGCTTTTCCAATTCACTGCGGGCTAAAGCAGGGAGATGCACTATCACCTTTACTTTTTAACTTCGCTCTAGAATATGCCATTAGGAAAGTTCAGGATAACAGAGAGGGTTTGGAATTGAACGGGTTACATCAGCTTCTTGTCTATGCGGATGACGTGAATATGTCGGGAGAAAATCCACAAACGATTAGGGAAAAGACGGGAATTTTACTGGAAGCAAGTAAAGCGATCGGTTTGGAAGTAAATCCCGAAAAGACAAAGTATATGATTATGTCTCGTGACCAGAATATTATACGAAATGGAAATATAAAAATTGGAAATTTATCTTTTGAAGAGGTGGAGAAGTTCAAATATCTTGGAGCAACAGTAACAAATATAAATGACACTCGGGAGGAAATTAAACGCAGAATAAATATGGGAAATGCCTGTTATTATTCGGTTGAGAAGCTTTTGTCATCTAGTCTTCTGTTAAAAAACCTGAAAGTTAGAATTTATAAAACAGTTATATTACCGGTTGTTCTGTATGGTTGTGAAACTTGGACTCTGACTTTGAGAGAGGAACATAGGTTAAGGGTGTTTGAGAATAAGGTTATTAGGAAAATATTTGGGGCTAAGCGGGATGAAGTTACAGGAGAATGGAGAAAGTTACACAACACAGAACTGCACGCATTGTATCCTTCACCTGACATAATTAGGAACATAAAATCCAGACGTTTGAGATGGGCAGGGCATGTAGCACGTATGGCCGAATCCAGAAATGCATATAGAGTGTTAGTTGGGAGACCGGAGGGAAAAAGACCTTTGGGGAGGCCGAGATGTAGATGGGAGGATAATATTAAAATGGATTTGAGGGAGGTGGGATATGATGATAGAGACTGGATTAATCTTGCACAGGATAGGGACCGATGGCGGGCTTATGTGAGGGCGGCAATGAACCTTCGGGTTCCTTAAAAGCCATTTGTAAGTATTATTATTATTATTATTATTATTATTATTATTATTAATGCATTATTTTTATTACAATCTTTGTATAATTTCTGTCACGATTATTGTATTATTATTATTATTATTATTATTATTATTGTCACTATTATTTATATCATCAGCATTATTATTTGATCCCTGTAAAATTTATGTCGACTACTAGACTGTACCCGAGCACGAGCATATGCTCATTTCGTGTATCTATTCATATGTATTCATTTCAAATGTAAATTGTAAATAAATTTGAATTTGAAATTTGAATTTGAATCTAGGTTATTTCGCGTCTGAATGATGTGAAGGTGATAATACCGGTGAAATGAATCCGGGGTCCAGCACCTAAAGTTACCCAGCATTTGCTCAAAGTACCAAAGTTAAAATTTGAAACTGCAATTGATTGGTAGACATATATAATATATATATATATATATATATAGGTTATTTTATGATTATTTATCAATTGCGATGGTTATCTGGCGTCAAAGACGTGAAGGTGATAATGCCATCGAAATGACTCCAGCGCCGAAAGTTACCCAGCATCTGCTCTTAATGGGTTGAGGGAAAACCCCGGAAAAAACCTCAACCAGGTAACTTGCCCCGACCTGGATTCGAACCCGGGCCACCTGGTTTCGCGGCCAGACGCGCTGACCGTTACTCCACAGGTGTGGACTGCAGCCGTGAAACCTACGTCTTGTCACCGGGAAGATTCGCTGGAACTCAGTGTTCATTCATACTTACTTCTATCGTAAAAAGTGACATTCAGCTATGCCAAGGTAATGGTGGGATTAATTGTGAACTGAAGTTTATACTTAAAATGAAAACTTTCACTTACCTCCGAGTGATGTGCTCCCTGTACGGAGAGCCTTTCCTCACAGGGAACGCCAGCTTGTCAGTGGAGTACATCTTTATCTCCTTCAGCCTACACTTGTGGTACTCCTCGAAGGTGTCGCTCATAACCTTGTAGGCGTCGGCGTCGCCGTGGAAAGCGTTCAGTCCGGTGCGGATCTTCTCCACGCCCTCTTCCTGCGTGGTGAACGCCTCTTTGTACGGCCGTGAGTACAGCTGTGCGTACAGCCTCTTCAGCACGGGGTCAGTCGTGTCCTGTTGATCAGATTTTGATGCCTCAGACATTGAATTTCACTACTTTCTGTGCGGAGTTCTTGAATCCAATCGAAATAGTATGGTAAACAGATTATTAAAACAAAAAACATTGTTGATCTCGGTGGTCTTGCGATTACCACGCTTGCCAGTGGATCTTAGATTTGCAGATTTATACCCGTTCTTGGACAATGCATTTAAGGAACGTGTCGCAGATTTATGGCACGACCACAGTCTACTATATACAGTCGCGAAGCTTGAGGTGATTTTTTGCAAATCTCGTGATAAAGCGCTCCAAGCGGTTAGCAACTAGAAACAATAGACTGTCCATGGTCGACTTTGGACTGTGTCGTATTTCCATCGAGTGCTAGCTCGTTGCGTATTTCACATTGATGCTTGTGAAATGTTCGTTATTGGTTGTAATGAAAATGTTAATGGCTAAAATACAATAATTGGAATAATAATATTTCACTAGAGACGTAGAAAAATTAAGTTTGTTTTAATGAAATTTATTGATCACGTTTTATTTTCAATTCTGGTGGGATTATTATTGCTTAGGCCTACTTTGTTTTTCAAATGATATGTTTTTAATTATAGCTGTTAATTTTGTTGTTATTTTTATTTGTTGCTTTACTAGAGACGTAGAAAAAGTCTGTTACAATAAAATTTATTGATCACGTTTTATTTCCAATTCTGGCGTGATTATTATTGCTTAACCTCATCCCACTTTGTTAACTACGTAAGCCTACACTACAAGTACCGGTACACGTACATAAGTTACTCCAGTAATTCATATTTCCATTATTATTGTTGTAAAGGGAAATGCAAATTAATATTTATTGGTTTCATAGTTAATTATCGCTATAATCTTGAATGAGTGAAGCTATTATAGTAAATTTCAGTTCGTTTTGCACAAACAAAAATTATATTAACTTATTTCTTGCAGGTATCTTCGAGTTTATGGTGGAATTTAATATATTTCATTAAAATAATAAATTAACTTTATGCATTTAATATTTCAATAATGGAAGGAAGGTGTTAATTTTTCCAAAAGAACACGACAACGAAAGTGTAACATATTTTGTCGGCAGCTAGGAGAGAGATCTGCGATGATGAGGCGATAGTAGCGATCCTAGTGGTGGGCAACTACCCATGTTTGCATTTTTACTACACATTGAGCTTCGCGACTGTATATAGTAGACTGTGGGCGGATTATCTATGAAACGAGAGCGCGGTATGGAGTTTACGGGTCTCGGAACGTACGCTCCTGGTTGGCCGGAAAAGGATTTGAATTTTGTTTCGCAATATTTAAGGTATATGTACACCTTTATATACAAAACAATTTGTTTTGCGTAACTTTGCTCTGTAAAATTGTTATACAATTGAGAATGGTACCAGAAAGAGAATGAAGTGAAATTATGTCTAAATTGTTTTTAAAAATTATTTTGTTTATAATTTTGACATGCAACTTGAAACATGATAGCTCATGCAGTTTTTAAGATAGAGCCACATTTTTTTCACTGTTTTATAGCTAAAACTATTCTTTTGTGCCTGACATAGAGCTATTTCTTATTTCCAATTACATTAATTAAATATAACCATATATGTAACTTATACTAATATTTTATGTTGCATAAATCATGTAAAAAAATCCATAGATAATTATTAACTACATTAATGTTATTTTACTCATTGTCAGGCACTAGGGGACATTTCAAGCTTCAAAATGACATCGATATCTTCTTGGTATCACAGTATTTGGCTGAGATATCATGTTTAAAAGAATAAAATATTCTAAAATTACTATTTACAGGAAATGAACCACAAACTCTCAGAGCCTAGAAGACTGCATCATCATATTTCACCCCTTAAGCAGCTTCACGTCGGTCCAGTTTCAGCTTCTTTCTGCCTCTCAAATACCTCCTCCTTGTTTTAACTTCAGGTGTTGAATGTTTTTTTGGCATTTTTGTCCTTATTTTCCATTGATGCAACAAATCCTGCGATGGTGCTTGTCCCAGGGTTTATTCCCATCCTCCTCAGAATTTTAATTTCTCTTTTTGGACTCTTATTAAAATGACGTACAACATCACTGACACATAAATTTACAGTTTTATGACTAACAGTAAAAGATTATAAATTACTTTATTATGTAAAAACGTGTTTTAAATCTAATGATCATGCCCTGATATCTATGCATCTATTTTGGGACTAGAAAGAAGTTTATTTTACAAGCAATGCTGGACGAGGGGATTGACTGCTACGAGGATCACTCCGAAAGTAATCCACAATATTTATTTAAAAATTACATTTTTATCCTACAGCTTTGCTATTTTCATAGAATGTAGATACATCCTTCAGGAACAATACGTCACTTTTTCACATAATCCCCGCACCTTTCAACTGCCTTACGCCACCTTGGAATGAGGGCATGTAAAAGTCTGAACCAACACGTCTGAGCTACTCTCTGGCGCCACTCACGGGATCGACTTAAATTAAATTTGAATACAAGGGGGAAGGATGTATCTATGACCTCCATAAATTGCAAAGGTTTAGAATAAAAAATAAATTTTAAAAAGTGTTGTGGATTACTTTTGGAGTGATCTTCGTAGAAGTGACCGTGGCTGATGACGCAGAATTTTGGAAAATGGAACTTATCTGAAATCGAAAATTCTTATGTCAAATTAAAGGGGAGAAAATACTCTATTAAAATAGTTATATTTTGAAAATTCTAATTTTTCATCATTTTTTGGGGTTTGTGGGTGTACATATACCTAATTAAATAACTCAGATTCTTCTAATAGTTTTCTAGTCATTTGTTATTAATCGTTATACTCTAGTGCAATTTTAATAATTGACTGTCTGCAAATAGCATAGAATAGCCTACATAGTGGTATCATGTATCTCCAATCACATATATTTGATTATTGTATAAGTTAGTAATAAAAATATAGTTCCGTAAAAATGTCATTATAGCTACATTTTTATACAAATTATGTTAATTCAAATCAATGCAATGTAATTAACCATTATGCTAGATTAAAATAAACCTAATATACCAACACATTAAAGTGTACTAGAATTTTTCTCTTCACCACGTGCGTTGTGATACATTAGTATGATTGTTGACTCAGCTTTTTTGTTCGTCATCACAACACTGCGTTGCTAGGAGATTGTTTATAGTTTGTCATTTGTTATTTTTACTGTTGTACATGTAACTACGCCTTGTATTTTGCGAATATGAAGAACATTTGTGTTATTTCTGTGCTAAATAATACTGATTGTCAAGTGAAGAAAAACGAACACTTCCGACATATTCTTCTGTTTGAGTTTAATAGAGAAACAAAGGCAACGGAGGCGGCTCAAAACATTTGTGTGTGTACGGGGAGAATGTCATCATGGAAAGCACTGAAAGTACATGGTTCTTTCGCTTCAACACACAACACCCCGTACAAAAGTTAGTGTACAGTAGGCCTAGTGGCAAAAAAAAAAAAAAACTTGTTCACTCAGAGCACGATAGACTGATAACTAAGACTTTTGTGGTTCGAATCCTGTCTGAGAAGGAAACTTTTTTTTGATCCTTATTCAATTTATTTATTCCCAGTATTTTTCGATTGCAGCGATATTTTACTACTTAATTAACTTATTATTCCCAGAACATGAATTTTACCAGCAATCGAACACACAATAGAAACAGGAACTCAACAAGAGTAAAAACGGCCTACTGATATACCCACACATTCTAAACACGCGACATGACCACAGATGTTAAGGCGCGAATAAAATAAACTTCACAAAAAAAGAAAGATGCACAGTAAGGTTAACATAAAAATTATCTTCGTACACAATTAAGTCTATTAATTTTGAGTGATTTATTAAAGGATGCATTCGAGACTAATTTAGAAAAATGTTAAACGAATTATCCTTGCACCAAAAACGGATGTTCTCTGAACCAAATGACCATATTTTAATTATTTGCATGTAATAACAATTAAGAAAATGTTAAAGGAATTATCATTGTACTAAATGAGTGGTCTCTGGACCAAATTGATCGCATGTTCATTATTTGAATACAATTTAAATTAAGTGACATATTGAACGATTTATCCTTCTATCAAACACGAATGTTCCCTGGACCAGATGTCCTATTTTAATTATGTAATTACTTTATATTTATTTCTAACAAGCGCAGCGGAGCGCACGGGTACGGCTAATAATAATAATAATAATAATAATAATAATAATAATAATAATAATAATAATAATAATAATAATAGTGAAATGAAACAATACACTCTCTTCTATTTGCAGATGACCAGGTATTAATTGCTCAGCGTCGTGAAGATTCTAAGTTCATGTTGAGGAAGTTGATGGAAGCCTTTGATTTAGGAGGTCTTAGTATTAATATGAATAAAACGGAATACCTCGTTGTGGGCAATAGTGAAAGAGATATTATCCTACCGCAAGGAAGCAAGGAACAATTAAATCTGTGAGAAATTTTAAGTATTTGGGATCTATTATCCAAGAGTCTGGGAGCTGTGAAGCAGATGTAGATCACAGAGTGCAGCAGGCAAGAAGGGCAATAAAGATGCTGAATGGGGTACTGTGGAGTAGATTCATTTCCAAACAAATGAAGAAAAGAATTTTACAATCTATAGTTGAATCTATACTAACATGCGGGCAGAGGGATGGGCACTTGTTGAACGTCAGAAGTGTAAGATACAAGCGACGGAGATGGAGAGAACAAGAAGAACTGCTAGAGTATCCAGATTGGAAAGGAGAAGGAATGAGGATGTGAGGCAAATGATGGAGATGGAAGAGTCGGTAATTGAAAGAATCGAGAGGCGAACCCTTCAATGGTATGGCCACGTAAAAAGGATGGAAGAAGAAAGACGGCCAAAGATTATTTTGGAATGGTCACCTCGGGGAAGGAGGAAGCGTGCGAGACCAAGAAAAACATGGAAAGCCGGTGTCATGCAAATGATGAAGGACCGACATATGCAGGAGGAGGATTGGCGGGATCGAGAAGGATGGCGGAAGGGAATTCAGGGCAACCGCTGAAGATTGGAGAAGCCCACCAAAAAAAGAAGATGATAATAATAATAATAATAATAATAATAATAATAATAATAATAATAATAATAATGGCCTGTCAGACTAAGCTGCGTCTTACGTTGACGTAGTTTGTGTTGTAGCTGATGTTGCGCATGCTCAGCTTGAAATCGCTTTCGATGAGCTCCGTCAGCGTGTTGATGGCGTTGCTGGACATCTGCAGCAGCGACACGATGATGGCCGAGTATGACGTCAGTACGAACAAAGACAGTAGCAGCATCGACAGGAAGATTATCCGCGACGACACGTTCTCAGGCGGGTGCAACATTCCTGAAACACAACAGGCTCCACAGATACAGCGTATTCCGAATCTCACCGGTCCGGTGGCATCAATGACGTCACGTTGCAGCGAAATAAGGAACAAAACTGCTGGAAGGATCGATGCTGTCATGGCGACCGTACAAGTTGTTGTCTGTGCTATGCTAGTAAAATTTTGCGAAATTTCCGTATTGCCATCTCGTTCAAAGAAATGAGAGCATAAACAATTTATTTCTTGAACCGGTAGTAATAACTGGTCCGTTGACATGTTCGCTCATAAGCCATTAACATATTGTTTTTACGTTGTGCTCATTACAAACAATACAGCAGAACTAAAGCAGAACACACCACCATGACACAACAGTGCACGATGTCATTCGTCTGCTAATTCCCGCCCTATACAAGAACCAATCATATTCACTGATGGCGGCTGATGGAGACTGCCACCACCTCTGCAAGCTGATGGCACCGGTGCGACACCTGTGGAGCATCAATGACGTCATCGGTGGAATTCGGAACGCCGTGATGCCATCGAATTGCTCACCGGTGAGATTCGAAATACGCTCGTAGTGTCGCAGTGTACTATAGTGACGGGGTGTGATTTGAAAACCTGTGTTAGGTTTGTCAATGGTTTCAAAATCACTGCGTGGAGAAGATTAACTTGAAGGACAACATATCTGGGATATAATTAACTATTGTCCCACTCTAAAGGTTAATGAAGTTGGTTAAGATAGCAAGCATGGCTTGAATAGTTTCTAAACTCATTCTGGATTTTCTGAATCTCCACAACATTTTCAAAGGAGAAACAATTTTTTCACTGAACTTAGATTTACTTCCAGGAAGATATGTGACTGGTTCTCAGTCAATAAATTGGTATTAAATTGTAACAAAACTAACATAATTCAATTTAAATCCTGTGCAAATTCAACCTCGCAAATTTCTAGCGCAATAATTAACAACAGATCCCTATTAGAAACAACGACAACCTAATTTCTTGGCTTAAAAATCGATAATGTGTTAAATTGGAAAAATCATATTAAAGAAATTACCCCCAAACTAAATTCAGCTTGTTCTGCTATTAGATCTATGCAAAAGATAGTAAATATCAATACCTTAAAAACAATATACTTTGTATACTTCCACTCGGTAATGAGTTTAGGAATAATATTCTTGGGAAATTCCACAGATAGTAACAGTATATTCCTATTACAAAAAAGAGTAATTAGAATAATAGTAGGTGCCAAATCTAGGGAATCGTGTAGGACTATTTTTAAAAAACTACAAATAATGCCCATGGCTTGTCAGTATATCTTTTCATTAATAGTCTTCCTCGTATGTAATCGTGAAAACTTTGTAACTAATTCAACAGTTCATAGCATAAATACACGTCAAAAAATGACTTTCATACTCCATCGGCAAGTCTATCGTGCTATCAAAAAGGAGTGTGTTATATGGCAGTAAAAATGTTTAATAGCCTCCCTATCGATATAAAAAATGAAACAAAACATAAAATTATTTAGGGCCAAATTAAAGAAGTGCCTAATTTCTCACGCCTTCTATTCTGTAGGTGAATTCATGGCATTCAATAACACTTCATGAAATTGATACTAAAACTTTGTGTTGTACTAGTAGACTATATATATTTCATCTAGACTGTGAAAATTAAGACTTTATAATAGTATTAATTTTTTTGACTTGTTCTATATTCTAGCTTTAAGCATGTATGAATACCATGGAATGTTAATAAATACAATACAATGCAATACAGAGATACTTCGACCAACTTCTGGAATTACACATAGAAAATAATTTTCTCGGAGAAAATTAAAAAAAAAAAATTCATTCCATTTTGAGAAAAGGGCAGCATTTTTCATTCCACTTTGCTATTTTCTCTGAAGTTACATATTTCTTCAGGCAAGAAATTTCATAAAATAAATTATTTCAACCATGTCAGGTACATACATCTACATTGGAAGGAAAAAAATAATGGAATGTGTCTTCAAATTTTTCTCTTTCTGGAGGACTAAGATATACGTTTCACAGATATCTTACCTTGTGAATGAATACCAAAAAGCACCGTGATATTCAACAGCATTTTTATAAAATTATAATAATTAACACTGAAAATTCGGGGATATCTATGTATAAATTATGATAAATAGAAGAAATCGAGTAGAAATATCCGTTCAGATAGAATTTCTGCATATTTAAAGACAAAACTGAAATTCTTTTAAACATTTATTATCATAATACAAATAATGAAACCAAGTGTGGGAAGTATTTGATTGTGTGTAGTTCTTGCCGAGGCAATAAGTTTTGTTTACATCCTGTGTCACCAGGATAAATGACCTAGTGTGTGGAGGTGGAGAACAATAATCACGAAGACGATGATTGTGTTGATGAAGACTACGTCGTTACCTTGTTCACAGACTATGCTGATGGAGTTGAAGATGGTTTCCCTCCACTCCGAGGGCGCGTGGTCCTTCTTCTGCAGTCTGGTGGACAGCTCCAGGCCGATGGTCAGCATCAGCACGGTGCCCGTGAACGTGGCCCACACCGTCTCGCTGAACGGCAGCGTGTAGATTATCGACACTTCGGACAGCGACGGTTTCAGGAACATGAAGGCCCCCCTGAAAATGCGTTTAAGAAATTATTATATCTAGAAAAAGTGTCCAACAAGCACGGCCCTTTGGAGCGCTGTAGGCCTTCTTACACGTAAGGACTTGTCACTTAGAGCCATGTAAGAGAAGAAACGATGACGAAGTCAACCGTAAGACGGAAGAAGCCTTGTAGTATAGCTTGAGATGGAAGATGAGGAGAATGGTGAAGATAGGCCTACTATTGTTTCATTTTATTTTAATTTTATTTACTGTATTCCATAGATCTTGAAGCTTTAAGATATGGAAAAAGTCCAGACTTATACAATTTCTCGGCGAGATTATTATTATTATTATTATTATTATTATTATTATTATTATTATTATTATTATTATTACTAGCCGTACCCGTGCGCTCCGCTGCACCCGTTAGAAATAAATATAAAGTAATTACATAATTAAAATAGGACGTTTGATCCAGGAAACATTCGTGCTTGATAGAAGGTTATATCGTTTATTATGGTACTTCATTTAAATTGTATAAAAAAATTAAAATGCGATCATTTTGATTCAGAGACACTCATTTGGTCATAAAAATTATTTTAGGAAATACAGGAAACGAATGTACAGAATAGCCTATCAAGTTTTCTGTGCATAAGAAGCTATTTTAATCTTACCTGTCCTCGATTCACTCAGAAGTTACTGTAATAACATTATAGCATTATGTCCATCTAGAGAAACTACACTTTACAATGGTGAAATAATAATTAATTATACAAATCGGTTAATTTAGATTCCGATATTACTCCATACAAACATAGAAACATTCTCTGTAGGATACCGTATGTTTCGATTGTTGTTGTCCATTTGTCATTTGTTTTTTATTCCATTACACCGCCTTAGATGGCATTGTTATTGTAACTTTGAAACTCATTTATCTCATTAAATATCAGTCCCATAAAATTTTTTCATGGAATAAAAATTATCGGAAATTAAATTTAAAGAAACTTTTGTTATATAATATTTTTCACGAAAATTAATAATAAGGGAGATATTTCGATTTATTTAATTCAAGCCCCCTTATAACCCCCCTTTTAAATAAAATATTTTGATTGCCATACAGCCTAAATTCTAAGTTACAACGAACTTAATTTATATTCCAATTTTCATATAAATCGGTTCAGCCATTGTAACAAACATCCAGACAGACAGACAGACATACAAACAAAAATTTCAAAAAAGCGATTTTCAGGGCGGTTAATTATATATGTTAGGACCAATTATTTTTGGAAAATCGAAAATTACCAGAAAAATTTCGGCTACAGATTTATTATTAGTATAGATTATTATTATTATTATTATTATTATTATTATTATTTTATTTTAGTAGATTACTTTACGACGCTTTATCAGCATCCTAGGTTATTCAGCGTCTGAATGAAATGAAGGTGATAATGTCGGTGAAATGAGTCCGGGGTCCAGCACTGAAAGTTACCGAGCATTTGCTCATATTGGGTTGAGGGAAAACCCCTGAAAACCCTCAACCAGGTAACTTGCCCCGACAGGGAATCGAACCCGGGCCACCTGGTTTCGCGGCCAGAATATTGTTCGAAATGGAAATATAAAAATTGGGAATCTTAATCCTTTCAAGAGGTGGAAAAATTCAAATATCTTGGAGCAACAGTAACAAATGAAGAGTCCACTGTAAGAATGATGGATGTCATTTGGAATACATTTTGCAGGAGAAGAAATTGAAAGTTTAAAATGCTTAGCGCTCAAAGCTTAACTGTGATTTTCCGATCATTACTGGACAATGACTATCAGTGTTAATGCCATATAACTCTCTATGTACATTGTACATGTCTTAAGCTATGCATTGACAGTCTTGGTTCATTTTCGACAAGAATCGTTCTTGGAGTGGACTCTTCAAATATAAATGAGACTCGGGAGGAAATTAAACACAGAATAAATATGGGAAATGCCTGTTATTATTCGGTTGAGAAGCTTTTGTCATCTAGTCTGCTCTCAAAAAAGCTGAAAGTTAGAATTTATAAAACAGTTATATTACCGGTTGTTCTTTATGGTTGTGAAACTTGGACTCTCACTTTGAGAGAGGAACAGAGATTCAGGGCGTTTGAGAATAAGGTTCTTAGGAAAATATTTGGGGCTAAGCGGGAGAATGGAGAAAGTTACACAACACAGAACTGCACGCATTGTATTCTTCACCTAACATAATTAGGAACATTAAATCCAGACGTTTGAGATGGACAGGGCATGTAGCACGTATGGGCGAATCCAGAAATGCATATTAGAGAGTGTTAGTCGGGAGGCTGGGGGGAAAGACCTTTGGGGAGGCCGAGATGTAGATGGGAGGATAATATTAAAATAGATTTGAGGGAGGTGGGATATGATGCTAGGGACAGGATTAATCTTGCTTAAGATCGGGACAGATGGTGGGCTTATGTGAGGTCGGCAATGAACCTCTGGGTTCTCTCAAAGCCTTTTGTAAGTATTATTATTATTATTATTATTATTATTATTATTATTATTATTATTATTATTTATATACACCGAACTTTGATTTTAAAACTTCCCAGTTTAAGTAATTACCCCGGAATTTCTAATGACACAATACCGTTATGATACATAAATCTGAAGGAGTATTCAATTGTTTATATATCTCATTCAATTGTTTTCACATATTTTGTCTTTCATCGTCGCCTGGTAAACCTTAAATAAGATATGTTCGTATTTTCTGTTTTAGAAACCGTGCCTATATGACACCTTTAGCCTCTCACTAACGAAGGAAGTCTCAATTCCCAAAAAAGTTTATTTGCAATGAACTAAATATCTATTTCCTCATCCATCCGAACACGTTTGTAATGGTTTTAGTTTAGAATATTTGCTATTTATTCCTTTTAGATGTATTCATATCAGCAGCATTTTGACACATAAATGTCAAGCTGAAAAGAGATCTATCTTAAATAATGAGAAAAAAATTGCACCGCCCGGGAATCGAACCCGGGTCACAAGAATGGGAATCTCGCATGATACCACTACACCAGCGGTGCTACGGTGGGTGGGTCCTAGTTCGTGGAATGTAAACAGAGGGTAGCGGGAATGTTCCCGAATCAATAAAGATGGGTTGGAAGTGAAACTGAATATCTTAAAGTATTTTACGAACTTCGAGTATATGTATTGTTTTTGTACAAAGAATGCATGTTAATATGCTGACAAGTTTATTGAAATATTTCTAACACGCAAGTCAAAATGATAATTAAGAACATAGCCATTAGGAAAGTCCAGGATAACAGAGAGGGTTTGGAACTGAACGGGTTACGTCAGCTGCTTGGCTATGCGGATGACGTGAATATGTTAGGAGAAAATCCACAAACGATTAGGGAAAACACGGGAATTTTACTTGAAGCAAGTAAAGAGATAGGGTTGGAAGTAAATCCCGAAAAGACAAAGTATACGATTATGTCTCGTGACCAGAATATTGTACGAAATGGAAATATAAAAATTGGAAATTTATCTTTCGAAGAGGTGGAGAAATTCAAATATCTTGGAGCAACAGTAACAAATATAAATGATATTCGGGAGGAAATTAAACACAGAATAAATATGGGAAATGCGTGTTATTATTCGGTTGAGAAGCTTTTATCATCCAGTCTGCTGTCGGAAAATCTGAAAGTTAGAATTTATAAAACAGTTATATTACCGGTTGTTCTGTATGGTTGTGAAACTTAGACTCTCACTTTGAGAGAGGAACAGAGATTAAGGGTGTTTGAGAATAAGGTGCTTAGGAAAATATTTGAGGCTAAGAGGGATGAAGTTACAGGAGAATGGAGAAAGTTACACAACACAGAACTGCACGCATTGTATTCTTCACCTGACATAATTAAGGACATTAAATCCAGACGTTTGAGATGGGCAGGGCATGTAGCACGTATGGGCGAATCCAGAAATGCATATAGAGTGTTAGTTGGGAGGCCGGAGGGAAAAAGGCCTTAAGGGAGGCCGAGATGTAGATGGGAAGATAATATTAAAATGGATTTGAGGGAGGTGGGATATGGTGATAGAGACTGGATTAATCTTGCTCAGGAGAGGGACCAATGGCGGGCTTATGTGAGGGCGGCAATGAACCTCCGGTTTCCTTAAAAGCCAGTAAGTAAGTAAGTTCTATAAAATGATAAATTGGGATGCGATGTCCGAAAGATTTCCGACACAATCTGTTTCGAATTGTGGTTTTGGTTCGATTTTATTATAGTAAGAAGCAATAGTTTAGTAGTCGTTTCTTCTCCTTCTCCTTCTCCTTCTCCTTCGCCTCCCTACACGTGGTTTCAAAATACGAAATCATAACAAGGATGCATTTGGTTATTATGTAGTTATCTATGTCTATAGACGCTGCAATCTTCCTTTTCTTTCTGTAAGAGAAAATGGCAGCGCTAACCTGAAAGTGACGATCTCCCCGGCGTAGTCCACCATGTCCATGCGCGTCTCCTTGATCAGAAGGCCGGCCGCCCCGATCTCCACCTCGCCACGCTGCATGAGGCCCACGATGCCCGTGTAGTTATTGGTGCCGTTCACGGGGAACCCCCACGTGTCGGTCATAGTCAAGTTCATCCTATGGCAAACAGTTCATCTCGTCACATATAGCCTAAGTATAGAACGTTACATTAATCTTGCATAATACAAGATTTCGTTAACTTGATGCACAACATTTTAAGGATATATTTCTTTTCCATTCTACATCAATTTAACAACATGGTTTTAGGAAGAATAGATCCTGTATCGATTGTGTGTTCTCCATAAGCCAGATGATTGAGAAAAATAGGGAATACAACATCCCAACTTACATTGCCTTTATTGATTACACTAAAGCTTTTGACACTGTTAATCGTCAAAAATTATGGGAAGTATTGAGATCTAAAGGAATACCAGATCATCTAATAAGGGTAATACAAGGGTTATATAGTAACACTAAAATTAGAATTAAACTAAAGAATGGAATAAGCGAAGAAAGCAAAGAAATAACACGAGGTGTTCGACAAGGGTGTTCTTTATCACCTGTTTTATTTAATTTATACATTGACGACTTCACCAGAAGGTGGCTATTACATATGGAAACATGGTGTATGACAACTCAACAAATGAAGAGAATAGAAGCAGCTGAAATGAGACTGCTAAGGCCAATAGCAGGATATAGCTTATTGGACCACAAGCGAAACGAAGACATACGACGGGAACTAAATATGCCAAATATTATAGAAACTATCACAGAATATAGGAATAAATGGCATGAACATATATCTAGGATGGAACCAACCCGCATTCCATACCGACTACATCATTATAAACCGCAAGGGAGAAGACGAATCGGACGCCCTAGAAAACGCTGGAAAGACCAATTTTAATATTGCTATGGAGACGAAACGGGCCAATGGGACCAAATCGTATTATTGATGATGATGATGATGATTATGATGATCAATTTAACCTAATATAACTTTGTAAGATTTCTAACAGTTTAATACGATATAGATACACAAGATAAAAGTTGGACATTTTGACAACTATTTCTCTAATAGTACAAGTTAGAATAAGGCACAAATATCACAAGATACATAAGAAAACTAAAGGGGGGCATTTGGAACCACACTGTCTGTAACCACACAAAGACTATTTAATTAACAGGGCCCTGCAAAAATCTGTCTCTACCTCGAAATAGTGCGACATAAGAAAAATACAGATAATAACAGAAGAGCAGATTTTCGTAAGTTTACAGTAACTTGTTATAACATTAAACACACCTCTGATTGAGGCTGTGGCTGATATGAGCCGTTCAGAGCAAAAGTGGTGTAAGTCAAAATTGGAAGCACCGAGAGTCTCTATCAGGATTCTTCTCCAAAGCTGAGTAATAGCAGGCGCACGTTTTCATCTGTATCGTATTTTTTCAGGGACATGCTGCTAAATGGTTTTTACCAGTTCTAACATTCGATTATGATAAGATAATCTTTCTTATATTGTGTTCGACTATTCCGTGATCCATAAGTATCTTTCTTTCTTCTTTTCTTTATGAAAGCTACTCTTGGTTCTACCAAACGATCAGTCTCTTCGATAATAAAATTGATAATGTTTCTTAATACTTTCAAAACGATGGGTAAGGTTTTCATAAACAAATAAATATTTCATAAAATCTTACCTGAAGTTAAGCATTTCCGAAACGTAGGCCATTAACGCGTAGTTGTTTTTACTCAGTGTATTCAGATGCTTGTAGCGCATATCGAAAAAATGCTCCCAAGGATCTTCCACCACCTGAAAACAACACAATTTTATATTAATTCTGATGCTCTTTTGAAATAAAATGACTGTTTTACTGAAATGAAAATTTTCTACATATGGCGAGGACCAATAGCAGATTGCTACAACTAGTGCTATCGCTCTCCAGAGAGAGAGAGAGAGAGAGGAAGAGAGGGAGAGAGAGAGAGGAAGGGAGGAAAGAGGAGAGAGAGAGAGGGGGAGAGAAAAGGGATAGAAAAGGGGAAGAAGAGAGAGATAGGGGAAAGAGACAGACAGAGAGAGAGGAAGAGAGAGACGAAGAGGGAGAGAGAGGGAGAGAGAGAGAGGGAGAGAGAGAGGGAAGAGGAGAGAGAGGGGGAAAGAAAAGGGAAAGAAAGGGGGAAGAAGAGAGAGATAGGGGAAAGAAACAGGCAGAGAGGGGGAAAGAAAAGGGAAAGAAAGGGGGAAGAAGAGAGAGATAGGGGAAAGAAACAGGCAGAGAGGGGGAGAGAGAGGAAGAGAGAGGGAAGAGGAGAGAGAGAGGGGGAGAGAAAAGGGAAAGAAAGGGGGAAGAAGAGAGAGATAGTGGAAAGAAACAGGCAGAGAGGGGGAGAGAGAGGGAAGAGGAGAGAGAGAGGGGGAGAGAAAGGGGGAAGAAGAGAGAGATAGGGGAAAGAAACAGGCAGAGAGGGGGAGAGAGAGGGAAGAGGAGAGAGAGAGGGGGAGAGAAAAGGGAAAGAAAGGGGGAAGAAGAGAGAGATAGGGGAAAGAAACAGGCAGAGAGGGGGAGAGAGAGAGGGAAGAGGAGAGAGGGGGAGAGAGAGAGG
This sequence comes from Periplaneta americana, assembly GCF_040183065.1. Taxonomy (NCBI): domain Eukaryota; kingdom Metazoa; phylum Arthropoda; class Insecta; order Blattodea; family Blattidae; genus Periplaneta; species Periplaneta americana. The sequence continues at coordinate 13,788,307 of NC_091131.1, read as the reverse complement.
GAGAGAGAAAAGGGAAAGAAAGGGGAAAGAAGAGAGAGATAGGGGAAATAAACAGGCGGAGAGGGGGAGAGAGAGGGAGAGAGAGGGAAGAGGAGAGAGGGGGAGAGAGAGAGAGGGAGAGAGGGAGAGAGAAAAGGGAAAGAAAGGGGAAAGAAGAGAGAGATAGGGGAAATAAACAGGCGGAGAGAGAGTAAGAGAGAGAGGAAGGGAGAGAGAGAGAGAGGAAGGGAGAGAGAGAGAGAGGAAGGGAGGGAAGAGGAGAGAGAGAGACAGGCGGAGAGAAAAGGGAAAGAAAGGGGGAAGAAGCGAGAGATAGGGGAAAGAAACAGAGGGAGAGAGAGGGAGAGAGGGAGAGAGAGGGAGAGAGAGAGGGAAGAGGAGAGAGAGGGGGAGAGAAAAGGGAAAGAAAGGGGGAAGAAGAAAGAGGTAGGGGAAAGAGACAGATAGAGAGGAAGAGAGAGGGAGAGAGAGGGAGAGAGGGTGAGAGAAGGAGAGAGAGAGGGGGGAGAGAAAAGGGATAGAAAGGGGGAAGAAGAGAGAGATAGGGGAAAGAGGCAGAGAGAGGGAGAGAGATCAGTTCCCCTTTGTATAGTCCCTCGAACACTGCGTTACAACCCGCGACTTTAAAATAATTGTACAGTACCCACATAAAGAATGTTCTGGGTTAAAACTATGCTTTCCTTTTTTGAAGGTACCTGAGAAATTAATCATCTTTTTGTCTCTCAAGCTAATGGACTTCAATGGTTATTAGAGGAGAAAAATTCGCTCCGGCGCCGGGGATCGAACCCGGGTCCAACAAGGAAAACTCAGTGCGCAGAAACCAGCGGGCGTGACTGTCTCGCGCAGATGACGTATGCTCCCGTTCCCAGCATGCTCTCACGCCTACTGCAGGGGAGTAAGAGGGGCATAGCATGCCCGCCGCGACGAGTCCGAGCTGAGTTTTGCTTGTAGGATACCTATAGTTAGAGCGCTTGGTACGTAGAACCAAGGACCCGGGTTCGATCCCCGGCGCCGGAGCGAATTTTTCTCCTCTAATAACCATTGTTACCATAACATAAATTAATCTTTACGTAGATTCTTCGCCCAACATTGCATATTACTGTGGAATCCCGGCCACCAAGTCACTCAATTGAGTGCGATCCCTGTATAATGACAGTTGACTTAATATGTCGATGGCCCAGAATCAGACTGTTCCAAGACCATTTTACTATTTTTTTTCCAGGAGAGATATTTTAAGCTCCTGACATTCACTTCATAATATACAATTTGGAATAGCTTCATAGCAACCTTATGAAGAGAAATGTCTGATACTTCAAAATCTACCCGTTGGACATTATTATTATTATTATTATTATTATTATTATTATTATTATTATTATTATTATTATTATTAGCAGGCACATAGGGGAGCTGACGTGATCGCCTGACTCATATCTAGCGTCACTAGATGGGTTTCGGATCAGTAGACTAAGTAAACATGGCACGGCCAAATGCTCTATAAATCTAGATGAACTCTAGATATAAACAATCCTCGGGCATCATTGCTTTTGAGTTTAGGTTATGTGAACTGTTACTATGTAGGAGGCCCCCAAAGTCCCATAACCCCCAAAAAGAAGAACAATATGATGCAAAACTCTCTGTAGTAGCTAGTATAAAACTATACTCAATGAACTGTAAGTAAAATCATTCATGTTGAAACTTACGTACACTACTTTTAACACTTGAATGTAAATAACTGATTAAATGGCGATCTTACTCGTGTTAATTACGCAAGCATGTGCGGCTTACAGCTGTTTCGGTGCTACTTAACACCATCCTCAGAGCCTACTCACTGAGGATGGGGTTAAGTAGCACCGAAACAGCTGTAAGCCGCACATGCTTACGTAATTAACACGAGTAAGATAGCCATTTAATCAATCATTAATATCATTCATTTCAGGTGATTATCCTTTGAGATATTTCAAACAAAAAAATTATACAGTTTTGTTAGTTTTTGCTTCCTTTTCGAGAGAAAAAAGTTTATTAAACATTTCATAGCTTTTTTTGGCGGGGAAAGCCATTGATTTAATTTCCAATATGCTCAGTCAATTTAAGAGAGTAGTATATTATGACAATAAATGATTGAAAGAATTCTAATTTTGTCCTTTCAATGTGCATAGGTCCATATTTGATCCGAACAAATGTAACATTGAAAAAGTCATTTTCAGAACAAAAAGTTACATTTGTTCAGATCAAATTTCTGCACATTTAAAGGAGAAAACTAAAATCCTTTCAAACATTTATTATCATAACACACTGTTCTCTTAAATTGTCTGATCGTATTGGGAATTAAATCAATGGCTTCCTCGAAACACGCAGTGAAATGTTTCACATAAAAGAGCCGTGGCGAAAATGTGATCGTGCGCCGAGCCACTGTGTAACCTGCAACGTGCATAGCACCTATGGAGGGAGGCGGACACCCGAAGGGGAAATGAAGCAAATGTCCTACTTATTAACGGGTTTTCATTTTCCTTATGTCAAGCACTTAAATATAATTTTATACAGTATAAGGCTACAAACTAATGTTTAGTACGTGTAACGAAGAAAGAAGTGAACAAGAAAACATAGGACACAATATCACAACCTAAAATTAACTGTCTTCAAAATGTCTCTGCGATAGAGTTTCAAAATCAGGAATTATGTCACTTAACGCCGGTCGTAGTTGATCACGAAGGTATTTGTCTGTCAGTCGTGATCTAAATTTTGTTTTTACTATTTTCATTGTTGAAAACAATTTTTCACAAACGTAAGTTGTAGCGAACATGGCTTTAACAGAGCAAGCGAAAGAACGAAGCTTCGGATATTTATTTTTTGGCAAAGATTTGAAAAGTTCAACATTTGTCAAGTCCTTACATCTAGCTTTCATTTAACATCACATTGTAAATCTGTGAGTTTAAATTGAAGATCTAACGGGATTATTCGTACATCTGCTGAAAAAGGATGTACGTACAGAGATGATACTAATAATGATGATAATGATAATAATAATAATAATAATAATAATAATAATAATAATAATAATTCATCTTTTAAAGTATGTGTATCTATGTAACGGAACTGTCCCCGAACACGAGCTTTGCTCTTTCGGGGTATTTTAATGTAACGTTTTTATGTATATGTTATTATTAAATAAATAAATAAATGAATAAATAAATAAAATAAAACCTTTTAATGTTTCATGAGTGACATGTAGTATAATGCTGTTTTATGTTATACAACTGTTTTCCTCGTAATACTTGTGAACAAATCATACATTTAATATTCTCATCATACTGGCAACAAAAAAATGCGTCCTCCCATCCTCCTTGAAACTTTCGTTTTTGTAGAGGTACATGGTTTCGAGAGAGACATTGGACGATACGCCACTCGCAGGTCAGAGACAAATAAGCAAATGGAACGGAGTTTGATTCCAGCACAGTCTAGTATATACAGTCACGAAGCTCAATACGTAGTAAATATGCAAACATTAGATAGTTGCTCACCGCTAGGATCACTAATATCGCCTCATTATAGACAATGCGAAATAGAAACTGGCACAGTCTATTGTTTCTAGCACCCTCAAAACTCAAGCTTCGTGACTGTATATAGTAGACTGTGATTCCAGTGAGTGAGAGGGTGGGGGTTGGGGAAGGTAGGAAGTAAGAGAAATACACAGCTATCATTGCGAGCCACAATGTGCTCGTGAGCCACATTTTCGACACGGCTGTCATAAAACAACAAAATTTTTTATCTCGAAAAGAAAGCAAAAACGAACAAAATTGTATAAAACTTTTTGTTTGAAATAGCTTAAAGAATAACCAACTGAAATTTAATGACATTACTTAGGGTTCACCGTGTATATTGAGAACTGAAAATTGATTTAAGATATTCTTCTGCAATACAAACCCTAAACTGTCTAAAGGCTCAGTGTGTGCACCGTAATTGTCATAACAAAAAATAATACGTCACCCAGTTCTGTGGGACTATTTTTGTAACATTGCTGGCATAACATAAGTGAAGTAAGTCCCACAAAATCAATGGCACCGCAAGGTTGTTATACAGGCACAAAAAATACAGGTATATACTTATTAGACTATTATTTACATAGAAATTATGGGACTTGTTGCCACCCTATGGGTTGCGTGTTTAGGAGGAGAGAGATAGCTGCTACAGTCTACTTCTACGTACAGGGTTCACGCTATGTTGAGCACAAGTATAGGCGGGTACGGAAAGAAAATAGCCGATTGTGGATTCAATAGCTACAGGGACATCATTTTTTTTATACTTCAATTTTTATTGTACCTGAGTTTTTGAATGTACTTCACTCCCACCCCTTCTACTAATGAAGTTCAACCGTCCTCCATACAGATCCAAGACCGCATATACAGTCATAGTAACCTTACAGTTATAGTAAACAGTACGTTCCAAAAATATGTTCGCGTTTTTCAGTAACGAAAGAGCTTTCAATATTGAATCATTTTCGCACAAATACTGCCGTCCATTTGCCTACGTCGCATCCCGGTTTCCCCCACCTGCTTCTATTCGATTCTCTGTAAAGGCTAGTGGCTGGGCTGTCTTAGATCTTTTCTCAGAACATTTCTGTTAGGAATTGGACGTCTACGTAATATTTTACCCATACAATAAATAAAATAACTTAAATAAAAGGGCCTCGTTAAGTAATTATCTGTCACGTGATTTCCTCCCTTTCTACGACCCTGCGGCATAACCACTTGGACGGACAGTAGATAGCATGTCTGAGTAATTTTATCTTTTCGGATAGGGCAGAAGTGAAGATTGAATTTACAGTACGTAAGGTACTCTTTTATAGAGCAGGTACAGAATTATTTCAACATGAGTTACTGGTACGAAGGATGAAACTGGTAATTGGAATTAGGTACAATAGTCTATAGTGCGATAATATGCACAAAAGAACTGAAGCCTGTATCGAAATGAACGGCCACCATTTTCAAAAATGTGTTTAAATATCCGTATTATGATTATTTTCAAATTTAACTTCATTCTCTATATTGTACGCTAATGTACTGTAACAGTACAATATACACTGCATAATTAATACGTCCTAATGGATAGTTCAATTCGTGAGTAGAAACACTAAGTGTTAATACAGCACTGTATTCTCATTAAACAAAAACCTAATGAAAATTATCAAACTCAAAATTGCGATACTTCCTAGTTTACGTAAATGGATGAACTACTTTTCTTCCCTCCTATACCTAGTAAAGTGATTTGTATTTTACGCCAGTATCATCGAACTCCAGTCTCGGAAGGGGGAGCAAGCGGTGTTTCCTGTTCTAGACCTTTAATCAAAAGATATAGCCAGGTTAATATTAAAAATGTTAGTAAAAATAAAATGATGTCCCTGTACAAGTTACATTGAATGCAATAATTTTCACTGTACAGGCTATTCCATATGAAATCGATCAGTAAAAAATCTCGCATTTTTTTAATACTCTAATTTTTTCCCTATTTATACACGGTGCTGAGGACAGTGCATTTTCAAAAATATACTATCGAAAGTCAAACGGTTTTCGTATTATTGAGCAACAAATTTAGCGTATTTTATAAAAACAAGCCTCTTTCAGCGCTCAGAACTCTGGAACCATTTACTGCAGAACATTGAACGAGAGCTGATATTTGGTAGGTTATGTTAAGAAGTAATCCTTATTCTTATTGTATACAGAGAGACAGATACTCTGATTTTACTTACTTTTAGGCTTTTTGCCCATTTGTAAAAATGTAAAAAAAATATTGAGAAAAAACCTTGCATTATTAAGAGGGATTTGGCATTGTTTGCTTAGTGGCTCGGCAATAAGTTTCGAGGGTATTAAATAAATTATTTTCACACGCCTAGACATGAACGGAGCAGTACCGCACGCACTGGCAGAGAGCTGAGGATAAGCGAGCGTTGGGCGTCATTTTACTCCTGTGTTTATGAAAACTTGTGATAAAGCTAGTCCAGCTATGCGCTACTAGACAAAACATGACGTGTTTGTGTCCTGGCCTTGCTTGTCTCGGCTAGCTCCCGCCTCACAGTCAGCTGGTTACTTCACGCGCGTACTATTTATTTTCCTTATTTGATATTTTCAATACTTTCTTATCAACGGTGCATCAGTAAAAAAATGTGTTTATTTGTACTTTCAATGCGGAATCTAACCATATATTTTTAAAATATTGTTTCGTGGGCAAAGGCGTCTTAACGAAGAAAAATTTCAATTTCTCCATTTCCATAAGAAGTGAGAAAAAATGTTTACATGTCAATATAAAATTTAATTTCTCAGCATCAAAATAAACCATGATTTTTATCATTGGGTGAAAGGGTTTCGGAGCCACAACAGTTTAAATTTGCTAATTTTATGAAAATACGATAAATTTAAATATTTTAAATTTAAACACTATGAAGTTATGATGCCTCAAACTTTGCATAAAGCATTGTATCACAGTTGTCAACGAACAAAAAAAAGTTTCATTTTATTTAAAAATTGCAAGGTCAATTTTCTCTGTATTTCGGTCGATTTGAGATGGAATAGCCCGTACAACTTTCAAGAAGGTGGTAATAAAACAATGTCTCTTTACGTTGTACAATAAAAAGCACGCACGCACGCACGCACGCACGCACGCACGCACACACACACACACACACACACACACACACACACACACACACACACACACACACACACACACACACCCACCCCCACCACAAAAAGAAAACGTAAAATAAAACAAAAAGTCAAACACAAAAATTGACCGTTTATTACTTGACAGCAACTTCTTAGCAATAAATAAATGTTCTCAAACCGACAATTTCGAAAATTTATTTATATATTTTATCGGATTTACAACATAATTACGGCAAATTTTCGTACAACTGTTGGGATATCAATGATTTCACTAGCAATAATAACCTTACATTTTCAGTGTGTTTTGCAGTGAGTCGGAATAAAAATCATTCTCTCCCCCATTCAATTTTACGTAAGACAGTATAATCTACAAAACAATGTCTCCTTCTTTTATATTGAAATACTCACGTTCTTATACATGTACACAAATAAAACTCTCTTCCTAGTGTCTGTTTTCTGCATGCTTAATCAGATGACAGTCGTCGGTCTTCAAAATTTCAGTTTATACGGTTCTTGTAACAGCGCGTCCTTCACTTGTTTGCAGACTCGAAGACTGAAGCATTGCTCGGGGTGGGGAGGGAGGGAAGGCTCCATCTATACTCTGGACATTCAACTATTTCCAATCACAAGGCAACGAAAAGGCAATTATGTCCGAGGAATAGCTGCAGCATATGTTGTCAATCTGCTTTTTATATTCGTTGGAGATAGTAGGAAAGTTATCAAGGCTTCAGTACTCGTATGCCCGAATATTTTACATCATATTTTTTATGTTGTGCCTTGCAGTTTGTTATTCTAAGCTACGTTTTTGTAGAATACTTTCCTTCCACAGTTGGTGGCAATTCCTGTGGATAAAAAGAAGTATCTGGCCTACTCTGTTAATAGTACTTACTTGCTTACTTACTGGCTTTTAAGGAACCTGGAGGTTCATTGCCGCCCTCACATAAGCCCGCCATTGGTCCCTATCCTGAGCAAGATTAATCCAGTCCATACCATCACATCCCACCTCCCTCACATCTTTTTAATATTATCCTCCCATCTACGTCTCGGCCTCCCCAAAGGTATTTTTCCCTCCGGCCTCCCAACTAACACTCTATATGCATTTCTGGATTCGCCCATACGTGCTACATGCCCTGCCCATCTCAAACGTCTGGATATAGGGCGGAATTCATAGTCGTCACTTATAAATGAGTGAACCCTTAAGTGGTTACTTATACTCATTTCTAATTCATAGTTGTCCCTCATTCACATAATGAGTGATTACTTAAGTGAGCTAATCTGTACCCTTAAGTGACCACTCATTTTCAAAATGGATACTGAGAATGATTTTGAGGATTTTGTGGAGTTTGTTGAACGAAATGAGGAAAACATACGTGTCCCAAAAAGGTATATTGGAGACATGGAGAATCCTCTGGAAATGTATAGTGAACTGGAATTTAAGAAGCGATATCATTTTCAGATCAATTCGAAGTTGTTGCTCTAGCCAAATTGATCGTTATTTATTTATTTATTTACTTACTTACTTACCGGTACTTATTTACTTATTAATTAATTAATTTATTTATTTATTTATTTACTTACTTACCTACCGGTACTTACTTGTTTACTTATTCATTTATTTATTTACCGGTACTTATTTATTTATTTACTTACTTACCGGTACTTATTTATTTATTTACTTAGTTACTTACCAGTACTTATTTATTTATTTATTTATTTATTTATTTATGTCTATAACAGGGCAAAGCCCCAATTACAATAGACAGTACAGATATTTGTTAAAAAACATAGAATTGCATATAACATGAAAAGGAGAGATAAAGCAGATACAAGTGTAATTACAAATTAAAAATTAAAAAAAACAAGTAGATACTATCTAAATAAAAGACACAGATATAGATATAAATGAAAAATACCAAATAAAAGTAAATTAAAGTATAAGTAAAGGTTAAGTATATATATCATAGCCAAAAATGTAAAATGTAGCTATAATTGGCAAATTACAGAGTAAATATAACACTATGTTAATAAATTCAATACGGTATACAGTATTATATAGTAGGCCTAATATGCTTAATTTATTTATTTAAGAAATTCACTACTACAGAACATGTGTTCCAATTAGTAGGATATTTGATTATAACTATAACCAACATGCAACTAGAATTTAACATATCATGAAACTATTGCTGTATAAAACTTATTCAGTACAATAATATTAATAACTCGTTGTTATAGCAACTCCACGTGTAGAGCTGCTTTCGATTAGTTCAGTGAGAGTCAGCTTTTGTTATGACGTCATGTCCGGCAGCTGTAAGTGAGCACTCATTACGTGAAAATAAGTGTTGTCTATGAATTCGGAATTGACTTAAGGGTTCCCTTATTATAAGCAAACACTTATTACTTAAGGGTTCACTCATTTTTTAAGTGACGACTATGAATTCCACCCTTAATGTTCCTAATTATGTCAGGTGAAGAATACAATGCGTGCAGTTCTGTGTTGTGTAACTTTCTCCATTCTCCTGTAACTTCATCCCTCTTAGCCCCAAATATTTTCCTAAGAAACTTATTCTCAAACACTCTTATTCTCTGTTCCTCTCTCAAAGTGAGAGTCCAAGCTTCACTACCATACAGAACAACCGGTAATATAACTGTTTTATAAATTCTAACTTTCAGATTTTTTGACAGCAGACTGGATAACAAAAGCTTCTCAAGCGAATAATAACAGGCATTTCCTATATTTATTCTGCGTTTAATTTCCTCCCGAGTGTCATTTATATTTGTTACTGTTGCTCCAAGATATTTGAATTTTTCCACCTCTTCGAAGGATAAATCTCCAATTTTTATAGTTCCATTTCGTACAATATTCTGGTCACGAGACATAATCATATACTTTGTCTTTTCGGGATTTACTTCCAAATCTATCTCTTTACTTGCTTCCAGTAAAATTCTCGTGTTTTCCCTAATCGTTTGTGGATTTTCTCCTAACATATTCACGTCATCCGCATAGACAAGAAGCTGATGTAACCCGTTCAATTCCAAACCCTCTGTGTTATCCTGAACTTTCCTAATAGCATATTCTAGAGAGAAGTTAAAAAGTAAAGGTGATAGTGCATCTCCTTGCTTTAGCCCGCAGTGAATTGGAAAATCATCAGATAGAAACTGGCCTATACGGACTCTGCTGGTAAGTTTCACTGAGACACATTTTAATTAATCGAACTAGTTTCTTGGGAATACCAAATTCAATAAGAATATCATATAAAACTCCTCTCTTAACCAAGTCATACGCCTTTTTGAAATCTATGAATAACTGATCTGCTGTTAATAGTAATAAAATTGTCTCACTAATGACTGATGATGCTAACTGTACAATAACGAAAAACCAATGCACTGCTAAAGTAATATGTAATGAACAATAGAAATTACACTTTCAATACCTTCATACACTATAATAGCCATTTACATCGTAACTTTCTGCCTTTCATTTCGTTTTCTTTTAACCTCTTCCTATTCTAGCATTTACACACTAATGTATTTACCGAAGAGGACAATGCTATGGGCCACAAACAATAGATATCGACACATTTATGGGCCTTCCCTTGCCTGGGGTCAGCAGAGCGTAGGAACCTCCACAGAGACACACACAGGACATAACATTAGCAAAGGGCATTTATCAATGTCCGAGGAGGAATTCGAACCCACGAACATTCGGAACGCGCCGCTTAAAGAGAGCGTGGCTTAAGGCTGGTCCACAATAAACCGGGAATGAAAACCAGAGGGAGAAATGGAAACGAAGTATATAAACGCGAACGTAAAGATTTTTGAGTCACACTAAACCGAGAACGGAAATGGCTTTGCATATCGATATGTATGTCAATAACGATATGTAAAGTCGACATTACGCATTCTGATGTTATTTGTGTATACTTAACTAATGGGATTTTCTCATGAATACAAGCCAGCCAACATGAACACAGGTTAACCAACTTCGAAATTTAAGACACAAAATATTTAAGAATCCAATTCACGTTGTAGTCTGGTCACTAGACATGAACAACGATAGAGAAAGCGAGACTAACAGCGCCCGCAAAGCCGAAAACCCGCACGACTATGTTGTATTACGTCGCGTCCTTGACGTAAAGACTGTTTGTGCGTGTTCCGAGACTCGATATTGATCATCTCCCGAAGTCCCGAAGTCAGCAGTTGTTTATACCTGACTGAACTTTTATCTACTTTGGCAACTGTTATATATGTATAAACAATCAAATGGCCTATTTGAAACATCTCTATCTTTAAGTGTACAATAATCCGTTCTCCAGTCTCTGTTTAACTACTAGACCGTTATTAAAAGGATAGGAATTTTCTTTTCATACGTTTAAGATCAAGTGTGCAATCTCAAGTAAAAAGATATTATCATGTTTTACGTTTCTTAGAAATGCAAATTTATTTGAGAACTGTTTTTTTTTTATTTATATAACCATAGGTAATATCATATACTAGAACCAGAACATTTTGATAACTAAGATATTGTTCTGTTTTGTCGTTTTGTCTCATTTCAACATTTATGTTATTTATTTCAATGATGCATGTTATTCAAAGTTACGAAATCTTTCCACGCCGACCAAATGCTATTTCGAGAATGATGAGCGAGACTCGACGCGCACGAGAGTTACGAGACGAGACTCGAAAGACAAATGCAACGAACACAGCGAGCGAGAGCGACAGTTAGTTTTGTTCATCTCTACTGGTCACATATATGTACAGTACATGTAACATACATTGAAAGTGATTCTACTGAATTTCTGGGTTAGTTACAAGCAATGAATGAACAATAATTATGTCACGGCCTCCTTACTACAAAATACATATACGACGACCAAATAGCTTTTTGGTAACAGAATGAATCTAGTAGACTGTGACCGAAAACGAGAAAGACAAAGTTAAAACTTGTCCAAATCTCACGTTCCCGTTCCCGGGCTCCGGCAAGCTTCTCGCTAATTGTGAATGCCCACATTTACATACTTTTTTAAAACAATTTTTCCGTTCTTGTTCTCGTCGTTTCCATTCCCCGTTTATTGTGCACCAGCCTTAAAACTTCGCCAAATGTCACGTTCCCGTGCTCCGATATTTTTTAAGTAGGTTAAGTAGGTTATTTTACGAGATTTTACGAGAATGAGATGAAGGTGATAATACCGCTGAAATGAGTCCGGGATCCAGCACTGAAAGTTACCCAACATTTGCTCAGATTGGGTTGAGGGAAAACCCCGGAAAAACGTCAACTAGGTAACTTGTCCCGACCGAGAATCGAACCCGTGCCACCTGGTTTCGCGGCCAGACGCGCTAACCGTTACTCCACAATTGTGGACGGCTCCGGTAAGCTCCTCGTTAATTGCGAATGCTCATATTTAAATCTTAACCCTTAAATTGGTAAAGCTTCATTTCTCACACTGGTTTATTAAATCTTGTCGGACCGTAAAGAAAACAACTATCGCAATGTCCATATTTTATATGTTGTACAATATTGTAATATTGTGAAATTTTAATTTTCCTACCAATTTTTTTATTGCTCTATTAAAATTATATCATAATAGCCTATTCATCTGCTGTGTACTATAGGATACTTCGTCAATTTAAGGGTTAACTATTTTTCCGTTCTCGTTGTTTCCGTTCCCGGTTTATTGTGGACCAGCCTAGGCAGCGTAGCTACAGACAATACAGACTTTAAAAAAAAATCTTTGGGTTTTGTGAAATATTTTCCTGTCAGCTGAAACTTCTCATTTGTATTTTAGATAAAGTTAGGCTTTATACCACTTACGATGACAACTGTTTTTAAGATCATTCCCCCGTAGTCATCTCTTCGGGGCCCCGGAGGCCAGTTCTGACCCTCCTTCCATTCGCGTGGAGGCGTAACTATCAAGGACTGATCGACAGCGAGCCTGTAGACGTCACGCAGGAAGATCTGCCCCTCGTTTGGGAGTGTGAGGGCCAAAGACACGTGACTGTCCACTGGGATGTCCAGCGGCTCCATTGACGTAACCAGCGAATCTATCCCATTTGATCCGTCTTTCCGAAACGATAGAAGTAGCCAGTGATGAAGGCTTCTGAATTGGCTCGTCTTGGAGGCCTGGATTAATAGAGAAGTTGTAGTACAATATTTAATATATCACGCAAAAAGTAACGGACTTTAACAGATGGACGTGCTCAAGAACAGCTGTGCAGTGGGATCGCTCACTCTGAAAGACAACGTCCTGCATTTTATTTCCAAAGATTCAAAGATATTTACAGCGGCAGTCCATAAGTAGTTCACAATGTACTCTTAACTGCGATTTCTCTGTGTGATAAATGTTGAAAATATTGATTAATAAACAAACACGGAACATAGGTTCTATGTGGTATTATAATTATTATAATTAATAATAATAATAATAATAATAATAATAATAATATTTTATTTTTATTATTATTACTATTATTATTATTGTTATTATTATTATTATTATTATTATTATTATTATTACTACTATTATTACTACTATTATTAAAGGTATGAGAGCACACAAACTTTTCTATATTAGAAATTCGACATTTCCTTCACCAGTCTCCAGATGCATTAAAATGCCAACATGCATGGCTGCGAATTCGATCCCTTCAAAGTATAGCTATACTTTCTTGGCAACGATTTATCATTTATGTATTCTTTTAGGCATCATAGTCAATTATCATTGTGTCATAGTATTCTTAGTTATCCATTCATCGTCATTATCGTAATTAATTGTAATTGTATTTATGTGTAATAGGGTTTTGTATTATGTTTTTGTTATATTCTTTGTGCGGAACTGTAATTGGCCACTGGCTGTTGTACAGCACATTAAATAAATAAATAAATAAATAAATAAATAAATAAATAAATCAATGAATGAATAAAATAAATAAATGAATGAATGAATAAATAAATAAATAAATAAATAAATAATTAAATAAATGAATAGATAAATGAATAAATAAATAAATGAGTGAATGAATAAATAAATAAAAATGAATAAATGAATAAATAAATAAATAAATAAAAAAATAAAAATAATTGAACAAATAAATAAATAAATGAATAAATAAATAAATGAATAAATAAATAAATGAAGAAATGAATGAATAAATGAATAAATAAATGAATAAATGAATAAATGAATGAATAAATAAATAAATAAATGAATAAATAAATAATAGTAATTATTATTATTACGAATATTATCATTATTATCATTATGTTATTAGACTATTATTATCATTATCTCAATCATTATTATTACTATCATTATCATGATTATTATTGTCATTGTTATACTTACAAATGACTTTTACAGAACCCGGAGGTTCATTGCCGCCTTCATTATTATTACTATCATTATCATGATTATTATTGTTATTATTATACTTACTTACAAATGGCTTTTAGAGAACCCAAGGTTCATTGCCGCCCTCACATAAGCCCGCCATTGGTTCCCTATCCTGAGCAAGATTAATCCATTCTGTACCATCATATCCCACCTCCCTCAAATCCATTTTAATATTATCCTCCCATCTACATCTCGGCCTCCCTAAAGGTCTTTTTCCCTCCGACCTCCCAACTAACACTCTATATGAATTTCTGGATTCTCCCATACGTGCCACATGCCCTGCCCATCTCAAACGTCTGGATTTAATGTTCCTAATTATGTCAGGTGAAGAAAACTATGCGTGCAGTTCTGCGTTGTGTAACATTCTCCATTCTCCTGTAACTTCATCCCTCTTAGTCCCAAATATTTTTCTAAGCATCTTATTCTCAAACGTCCTTAGCATCTGTTCCTCAAGTTTCACAACCGTACAGAACAACCGGTATGTAACTGTTTTATAAATTTTAACTTTCAAATTTTTTGACTGCAGACTGGATGACAAAAGCTTCTCAACCAAATGTATCATTTATATCTATTACCGTTGCTCCAAAATATTCGAATTTTTCACCTCTTCAAAGGATAAACTATTATTATTATTATTATTATTATTATTATTATTATTATTATTATTAATATTATTATTGTTATTATTGTTATTGTTATTATTGTTATTATTAACCATACTTATCTTCAGCAGCACATTTGTTGCTATAGGCCTAGATATAGTCAAGAAAGAACATGAAACATAATATCATCTCCATATAATAAAATCTTTGGTCGTCGGTAAATGGCACATAATTCAGAAAAGTCTGTTTTTCTGTTTTACCCAGTCACATAAGTCTACTATTTTTTTCTAATTTTTGAAATAATAAAATTTATTGTATTTTAAATTGAAATGGGTCTTATTTTAACGAATATGCATGAATTTCATTATTATACTTTTATTCACTTAAGAATAAATTAAAAAGAAAATCTCTCCTGAAAAATTTTTTTTTTTTACTTATGTGCATTTTCCCGCCGACCAAAGAAATATTCAAAATATTCATAATAAACACACATATTAAAGAATGATAAGAGGCAACAAAGCGGTTTTCGGCGTAATAGATCGACTATTGATCAGATTTTTTGTATTCGACAGATAATAGAGAAAAAATGGGAGTATAAGGGTACAGTACATCAGTTATTCATAGATTTCAAAAAGGCATATGACTCGGTTAAGAGGGAAGTATTATATGATATTCTTATTGAATTTGGTATTCCCAAGAAACTAGTTCGATTAATTAAAATGTGTCTCAGTGAAACATACAGCAGAGTCCGTATAGGTCAGTTTCTATCTGATGCTTTTCCAATTCACTGCGGGCTAAAGCAGGGAGATGCACTATCACCTTTACTTTTTAACTTCGTTCTAGAATATGCCATTAGGAAAGTTCAGGATAACAGGCAGGGTTTGGTATTGAACGGGTTACATCAGCTTCTTGTCTATGCAGATGACGTGAATATGTTAGGAGAAAATACACAAACGATTAGAGAAAAAACGGAAATTTTACTTGAAGCAAGTAAAGCGATCGGTTTGGAAGTAAATCCCGAAAAGACAAAGTATATGATTATGTCTCGTGACCAGAATATTGTACGAAATGGAAATATAAAAATTGGAAATTTATCCTTCGAAGAGGTGGAAAAATTCAAATATCTTGGAGCAACAGTAACAAATATAAATGACACTCGGGAGAAAATTGAACGCAGAATAAATATGGGAAATGCGTGTTATTATTCAGTTGAGAAGCTTTTATTATCCAGTCTGCTGTCCAAAAATCTGAAAGTTAGAATTTATAAAACAGTTATATTACCGGTTGTTCTATATGGTTGTGAAACTTGGACTCTCACTTTGAGAGAGGAACATAGGTTAAGGGTGTTTGAGAATAAGGTGCTTAGGAAAATATTTGGGGCTAAAAGGGATGAAGTTACAGGAGAATGGAGAAAGTTACACAACGCAGAACTGCACGCATTGTATTCTTCACCTGACATAATTAGGAACTTAAAATCCAGACGGTTGAGATGGGCAGGGCATGTAGCACGTATGGGCGAATCCAGAAATGCATATAGAGTGTTAGTTGGGAGACCGGAGGGAAAAAGACCTTTAGGGAGGCCGAGACGTAGATGGGAGGATAATATTAAAATGGATTTGAGGGAGGTGGGGTGTGATGATAGAGACTGGATTGATCTTGCACAGGATAGGGACCGATGGCGGGCTTATGTGAGGGCGGCAATGAACCTCCGGGTTCCTTAAAAGCCATTTGTAGGTAAGTAAGTAAGAGACAACAAAGTCACAACAAATTATTCTGATCAATCTGAGAATATTCATTGATAGAGTAGAAAGGATAAGAATGTCATTTATGTACTCTCGTTCTAAATTTAACAAATGTTATATTATGGACCTTCTGTTGTAATGTATTGAACATAGAAATGGTAACAGAATTACACTAGCTTTTGGATTTGGCCAATTTCAGTGCAATGAATTTAACTCACCTCTGTCATGAACTGCACACTGCCCTCGCACGAGACGTCCATGATCACAGCCAGTCTGTAATATTCTGTGCTTAATGCCAGAGATACATTGGCACGTTGGCCAGCGGTGTGTAGCGACACTGAATTCCCAGCTGTTGACAAAGCTTTGCCGAATAAAAATGCATCTGTAGAAGTAAAACATAATAAAAGTTATTTCGAAAACAAGAGAAAATAATCGTTTCAATAGTATGGTTCAATGAGAGAAACAGAAATCGTGTATGATTTTACATTAGCTAGTATTTTTACATACTGAAAAAATTCTAAGCTTTTACCGTAAGTAAGTATAGTATCGCATTTAAATAAAACTAATATTGACATTCATTATTGAAGATTTTCAGAAAATTCAGGCACTGTCCTGTTCTGCGAGGAGCGTTATCTTTCAGGTGTTGAAATGTTGCATTAATTCGAAAAAGATGCTGCCAAAGTTTCAAAAAATAATTTTCAATTTGTTATTTGGTCTACCTATCAACTATAAAAATATTTCCACTCATTTCTCTAACGTTATTTACAATTCAAAAATATAAGTAAATTTTACTCTACGTGAGAAGGATAAAATTATATGTCTCTCACAGAGGCTAATTAACAGCATTTCAGCTTGAAAAAGTAAGTAAAATTACAGGGTGACTAAATAAAAAGTTAGAGGAAACTATATCTGCTGAAACTTATTTTATGTCATTAACGTCTTCGATCAGAACTCAGGAGTTTAAAAGAAGCAATTACAGAAGTTTCCACATGCAAATTATATATACTGTCGGCCCAAGTGGTTGTATTGTATTGTATTTATTTACATTCCATGGTGTTCTTAGATCGCTTCACAGCTAGAAAATGGAGCATGTCAAAAAAATCTTAACAGAATTATAAAGTGTTAATTTATAGTCACAGTCTAGTTGAAATATATACAGAAGAGTTTTATAAAATAATCTACATTACAACACAAAGGTTTAGTATCAGTACTTAATATAAGACAGAAATATTCATGAAGTGTAGTTGAATGACATAAATCCACCTACAGAATAGAAGAAGTGAGAAATTAGATAGGCCCACTTCATTAATTCATATCCA
Organism: Periplaneta americana; assembly: GCF_040183065.1. NCBI lineage: Eukaryota > Metazoa > Arthropoda > Insecta > Blattodea > Blattidae > Periplaneta > Periplaneta americana. Next base: position 13,770,594 of record NC_091131.1, on the reverse strand, counting down.
TAGGGAGGCTATTAAAATTTTTTACTGCAATATAACGCGTTCCTTTTTGGTAGCACGATAGACTTGCCGAGTATTAAAGCCATTTTTGACGCGTATTTATGCTATGAACTGTTGAATTAGTTTCAAAGTTTCACGATTACATACGAGGTTTATTAATGAAAAATATACTGAGAAGTCATGGGCATCATTTTTAGTTTTTTGAAAATGATCCTACACGATTTCCTAGATTTGGCACCTACTATTATTTTAATTACTAAAAAAAATTAGAATGAATAGAATAAATGATATAGAATTGAAAGAAAATAATAGATAGATAGATAGATAGATAGATAGATAGATAGATAGATAGATAGATAGATAGATAGATAGATAGATAGATAGATAGATAGATAGATAGATAGATAGATAGATAGATAGATAGATAGATAGATAGATAGATAGATAGATAGATAGATAGTGGGGTTTAAAAAGGGCGCGTCAGCATCTATGGCTATTTGCGCCCTTATCTAAAATTCTTTACACTACAGAAACTATACAATAATCAGAATGCTTAAAGAACTAAAAAAACGTTGTCACGATTAAAACGAGGTACACAAATGCAGTTTCAACAGGGTGATGCATAAAACATTATAAAAATCTGACCTTAACTAATATTTAAAAAGAGATAAAATAACAATACAAATGCTACCATAAATAAATTATCTGGCGTATTTCTAAAATACTCGGATGTAAAAGGTCCGAATGTCAAGTTTGTTAAAAAACTTATATACTAAATAACAAGTGTAACCTCCGGATGTAAAGGGTCCGGAGGATAATTAAAACGGGTCAAAAACTAAATCACCCTGTCAAGTCCAGTACTCGATAAAAATCTCAGGACTGCATTTGTACAATTAAAATCATTTCCAAGAGCGTCACGAAGAGTCGGCCGAATTCCATATTGCCGACGGACACGGTCATATTTTCTACAATGTAATAAAAAATGTTCCACCGTAAGTGGAACATGGCATAGATCACACTCCGGCTGAAGCTCGCCACGTAGCAGATGGCCATGTGTCAGATAACAGTGGCCAATCCTCAACCGGGTGAGTAAAACTTCTTCGTGTCGTGACGCTCTTGTGGACGAATCCCAAACTCGGACAGTATTCTTTATTCTTCGTAATTTGTTTTCCTCTTGTGCAGACCATTCTCCTTCCCATTGCCACCATATTCTACATTTCAAATAATTTTGTAAGTCTTGCCACCTCTCGCGCCAATATACCAGAGTGCCATTCGTGGCACCATCTTTGGCTGCAGCATCTGCGGCCTCATTCCCACGAATTCCGACATGGCCAGGAATCCACACTACTCCAATCTCGCAATCAGAGCTTAGGAGTGTGTGGAACAGCTGCTGAGTTCTTAACACAAGGGGATCCTCTGAATAGAGACACTGCAAAGACTGAATGGCACTTAAAGAGTCGGAGCAGATTAGGTATCTGCCCCGAGGTTCTCGAATTAAAAACAATAAAACTCTGTAAAAAGCATATAATTCTGCAGTAAAAACACTGGTATATTCGCTCAGTTTATATTTAAATATCTGTCCATTTGCAACGAAGGAGCAACCAACACAATCATTTACTCGGGATCCGTCAGTATAAACTAAAGAATAATTTGGATATCGGGATAAAAGTTCACTAAAACGAAGTCTGTAAACAAAAGCTGGTGTAAAATTCTTAAAACTTTGGCTCAGGCTTACATCAAACATGGGGCGTCGCATAATCCACGGTGGAGTGGTGGTGTATTCTAGTGTGCGAACGGATGGTAGATCGACGTCGAGCTCAGAGAGCAGTTCACGGAATCGCACACCTGCTGGACGAGGTCTCCGTGGATTTTCACTGTATCGGCCGTAAAGAGACGAATGATGGAAAGAGTCGAAAGAATTGTGCTCAGACTGCGAGCGGAGTTTAACCGCATATGAGCACAACAGGACATTACGTCGCCGATACAGTGATGGTTCCCCCGCTTCACAATACAGGCTCGCTATCCGACTCGTTCGGAAGGCACCTGTAGCGAGTCGTATCCCATGATGATGGATAGTGTCTAAGAAACGTAGCTTAGATTTATTTGCTGAGCCATAGATAAAACAGCCATAATCCAGCTTTGAACGGATAAGAGAACGATACAGACGTAAAAGCACTATGCGGTCTGCACCCCAGCGAACCCCTGACAAAAGGCGTAAAATGTTTAAAGATTTTTCACAACGCCTTCTCAAATCACGGATATGCGCCTCCCACGTTAATTTATAATCAAAGATAAGGCCCAAAAAACCTCGCAGTGTCTGTATATTGCAAATCCACTCCATTAAGACGCAGTTCAGGATGTGGATGGAGTCCACGTTGGTTGTAGAAGTGGACACACTGCGTCTTTTGAGTGGAGAATTTAAAGCCATTGCGAAGAGACCACTCCGATAGCACATTGATGACCAGTTGCAACTGTCGACCGATAGATGGAAGGTATCGGGAACTGTAATATAGACTGAAGTCATCAACGTACAAGAGAGAAGATACTCGGTTACCTACACAGTGGGCAATGCCATTGATCGCAATGCAGAAAAGAAGAACACTTAATACAGACCCCTGCGGAACGCCATTTTCTTGGAGATGTTCGTTAGAAAGTGTGGTGCCTACTCGAACTCGGAAATACCGCTCTGCCATGAACTTCGCAATAAACGTTGGCAGACTGCCACGAAGTCCCCAGTCATACAGGGTTTGCAGAATTCCAAAACGCCACGTGGTATCGTAAGCCTTTTCTAGATCAAAGAAGACCGCCACAAGATGTTCCTTCTTGAGGAAAGCATCTCTAATGGCGGTCTCCAGCCGAACAAGATGGTCTGCGGCGGATCTGCGCTTGCGAAAACCACATTGGATGTTAGATAATCGGTTTCCCGATTCGAGTACCCACATCAGGCGTTTGCTTATCATCTTTTCCATAACCTTGCACACACAGCTGGTGAGACAGATTGGCCTGTAATTGCCAGGTAAAGAAGGGTCCTTTCCCGGTTTCTGGACTGGAATTACAATGGCAGAACGCCAAGCAGATGGAAATACACCCTCAGTCCAGATTCTATTGTACATAGACAGAAGAAAGGATTTTCCAGCTGGTGGAAGATGACGAAGCATGCGGTTATGGATGTTATCAGGGCCAGGGGAGGTGTCAGGGGATGTGTCTAGTGCCGCCTCCAGCTCCTCGGATGTGAACGGTGCATTGTAGTCTTCAGTGTTGTCAGATTGAAAATTTAGGTTTCGTTTTTCTGCAGTATCTTTGATTTTCAGAAATTCCGGGTCGTAATTATTTGAGCTGCATATTTGTGAAAATGTGGTAGCAAATATTTCAGCAATGTCTATTGGACTGGTGGTCGTTACTCCATTGTTTAGAAGACCCGGAATTACAGAACTACGTTTCCCCATTATTCGACGGACTTTGTCCCATATGGTGTTAGCTGGGACGTTGTGTTTCAATGAACTGACGTAATTTGTCCAGGACGTCTTCTTAGCATCGCACACAATGCGACGAGCTTTGGCTCGAAGACGTTTAAACTGGACAAAATATTCTTGGGCCGGATGGCGCTCAAATTGGCGTAAAGCACGTTTGCGGTCACGTATTGCATCTCTGCAGGCATCCGTCCACCAGGGGACAGAGAAGCGTTTTGGCCTGCAGGACGACCGGGGGATAGATAATTCCGCTGACTTCATAACCACATTTGAGAAATGGTCTACTACGGAGTCCACATTTTCATGTCCGTTATCATCGAATGATATGGACTCCGAAAATCCGACCCAGTCCGCCTTTTTAAGAACCCAGTTTGGAGATCGAGATTCCGCCGGACGTAAAGCGGACATACGCCTTCGAATGGGATAGTGGTCACTACCATGTAGGTCGTGAATCACAGACCACTCGAAATGCGTGGACAAAACTGGGCTACAAATGGAGATATATATCATGGAGTATGTACCGTAAGCTAAGGAGAGATGTGTTGCTTCCCCTGAATTCAGGGTAACAAGATTTAGACGGGTACATACCTCTGCTATTTTATTTCCTCTGTCATCATCGGAATTTGAGCCCCATGAGTGGTGGGATGCATTAAAATCCCCCCACTACCAGATATGGAGCAGGTACCTGCGAGAAAATGTCTTCAATGTCATGCACTGTGAAAGGTGTGTCTGGTATATATACAGAGACTATTGAGAACTGGATGGAAGGTAGAGTGACTCGAGCGGCTATGCATTGATGTGGGCTGTTGATGTTGATAACAGAGGAAAAGATACTTTGGCGGAATAGGAGAGCACAACCTCCGTTGGCACGAATACCGGCAAGGTGATCGTACCGGTGAACGTAGTATCCCGAGATACTTAGGGAGTTTTCGGGCCGAAGGTGTGTCTCCTGGAGACATAAAATAGCAGGGTTTTCATGATAGATCAATTGCTGTAGTTCTGTATATCTGCTGCGTACACCGTTCACATTCCACTGTACAATATCAGTCATCAAGAGGAGCTATATCATGTTGGTGGCTTAACAGGGGATCTTCTCTTCTTTTCCTTTCTATGGGAAGATGCTTTTGCCTGCGACTGCTTTGTCTTCGACTCCGGCGACTCACTTGCAGTTCGTCGCACTCCTGATCGCGATCTTGATCGAGGACGTGATCGAGAACGTGATCTCGACCTGCCACCCGAACTAGGAGTGCGACGTTCTGGTGTTCTACTAGGCCTACAATCCTTCTCTGCTGTCATAGCAATAATTTTCTTAGGGACGTAAGGCCTGATGTCAAGTCCACAAGGGTCGTCTGACTCAGCAGTCTGAGTAGCGGCGTCTACATATGTCTGGTTTGCGATCTCAATTCGCTTCCCAGGTATGTTCGTAAGAGGTGGCGTTTGTGTGGTGGCATCGATTCCCTCTGTTGCTCTCTGCAATGCAGACGCATAGGACTTTTCAGTTACCTTCTTTTCTTTATCTAAAATACGCTTACGTGCCTCAAAGAAGCTAATATTTTCCCGGACTCGAAGCTCTTGAATCGTCTTTTCCAGCATATACTTTGGGCAGTTTTTAGAATTTGAAGAATGGTCCCCAGAACAATTCACACAGTGCTCGGCGCCAGTACATGGGGAATCCCCATGGTCTGCACCGCCGCACTTTGCAGAGATGATATTGTTTGTGCAACGTTTTTGCGTATGTCCGAACCGTTGGCACCTAAAGCACCGCATTGGGTTCGGCACATACGCACGCACAGGGACACGCTCATACCCAACAAAGATATATTCTGGCAAGAGAGACGTTTCAAAGGTCAGAAAGACTGTGCTCAGGGGTTCAGTCCGTCCGTCCCGCTTCCGTATTAAACGGTAAGCCTTGGACACGGACTGTTCCGCCAGCTCTAATTGGATCTCTTCATCTGATAGACCATCTAGAGAATCTGTATGCACAACTCCTCGCGTGGTGTTAAGCGAGGAGTGTCGTTCAACTCTGATGGGGTATGACCCCAGCAACTTTGCTTTCAACAGCGTCTCACTCTGTTTTGCAGATGCAGTCTCAACGAGGAGATTACCGTTGCGGAGTCGAGTTGCATTTCTGACCTTTCCAACGAGTCCATCGAGCGCACGTCTCACGTAGAATGGACTAATGTCTTTCATAGTTTTTTCCGTTCCGTCCAATGTGATACTGATAAACTTTGGAGGCGGCACTTTTACAGTAACTTTCTCAGGGTCCAATTCCATAGCAATTTTCGTCATATGACCACCAGTCGTACTTTCTCCTGTCTTATGTTTCTTATTAGCTTTTACTGAAGGAGGAGAAGAAGAGCGCGTAGAAGCCATTTTGAAACTGGCCCCCCCTACGGAACCGTCGGCGTCAGCCTGCCACCGGGGGGGCGGAAGAAAAAGACACCAAAAAAGTCTTCTCGGTCTGTGCCGGCCGTGGGGACCCCCCCACAGCCCGATCCCAAGCAACCCACTTCACGCAAGTTACCCTTCAAACTGGTCATTACACACCTAATGGCAAGTCTTACACCAGAGGCGTGTCGCAGTTTTATGCCCCTACCACGGGAATAACCGCCCGTGGCTCCCCACTCTACACTGAATACAAGTGCCAGACTACTGCGGCTAACTCCGACCGACCCTCCCAAAGCCGGAGCAATCCGAGACCGCACGCAGCTTCAGGAGACTTGTGGTTGATTACACTGCGACACCCATACGTCAGCGGTAACACGTCGGAGCGATATATCCGCCCCGGCGAGCAGAATCGGTCACCGGGACGTTTAAGTCGCTCCGGGCCCTCATTGGGGCTCTACGTGAGTGTACATGACTACTGGTTCGGGCTCCGCACCTAGACTTGCATATAGGGGCAGTATGAAGGGTCCACTATTGCTTCCTTGCCGGGCGCCCTGTCGGGCCACACAAGTTGGAAGTCGCGCTCGAAACCGTGGGACAGGACCACGGAGATAGGAAATATCCCCGCTGGTGAGACGGGAGTTATAAACATAAGAAACTTAACCTAATAATAGATATAAGAATTAGAAGGGGAAGAAGAATGAAGCCTCATCAGGCATTGTTAACAAATCCCGTCATGGTGGCGGACGTGGCAAGAACGAAAACAGCGGGGATGGAGAGGTGAAAATGGCTGTGATGATGTGGTGGGCGTTCCGCATGCAATGGCGGCCGGCGGAGAGAAGTAGTGATGAAAAAGAAGAGAGAACGAAGAGGAGTGGTTGGTGATAGGACGAAAAATGGCCGAAAAGAAGAGCACGAGAGCCACCATTGCACCCCCCGGTCACCACTTGGAGGAACCCACCTCGACCGGTAGATAGATAGATAGATAGATAGATAGATAGATAGATAGATAGATAGATAGATAGATAGATAGATAGATAGATAGATAGATAGACTGACAGACGGACGGACGGACGGACGGACAGACAGACAGACAGACAGACAGACAGACAGACAGACAGACAGACAGACAGACAGACAGACAGACAGACAGACAGATAGACAGATAGACAGATAGATAGATAGATAGATAGATAGATAGATAGATAGATAGATAGATAGATAGATAGATAGATAGATAGATAGATAGATAAAGTAAAATTAAGAATAAGGATTATGGAACAAATATGTTTTTTAAAACTTATTTTATTTTATTTTTATGTGCAGGTATAAGTATTTCTGTAATGAATGAGGGATGGAATATAATAGAATAAGAGAGGATTTAGACATGCCAGCTGCACATTACAGATTGAAGCGGGAAGTGCAACTTTGGAAGGTGAACAAATATTGATTGTAACTACATTCTGGAATGTGTTGAGTCTTGCACAAATCTAAAAGCAAGTGCAAGATAAAACATGTAAATATGTAAATTGTAGAAATTGTATATCTTTGTGTAAAATTGTTGTAAAATATGTAATGTAAGGGTTAAATTGATTTGCTTGTATGTACTCTGTGATCTATTATGTAATAATAAATATCACTATTATTCTAATTACTCTTTTTTTTAGTAGGAATACACTGTTACTATCTGTGCAATTCCCCACAATATTATTCCAAAACCCATTACCGAGTGGAAGTATGTGAAGTTATATTGTTTTTGAGGTAGTTGATATTTACTATCTCTTGTATATATCTAATAGCAAAATATGCTGAATTTGGTTTAGGGATAATTTCTTTAATATGATTCTTCCAATTTAAACACTTATCGATTTTTAAGCCAACAATTTGGTTGTTGTTGTTTCTGATATAGACCTGTTGTTAATTATTATTAGCCCTCAAATTTGCGAGGATTTAAATTGGATCATGTTAGTTTTTTTTTACAAATCAATAGTAATTTATTCGCTGAGAACCAATCACATATTTTGAGGAGAACTGCCTCTGTTGTAGATTGGAATGTGTTGGAGTTATTGGCTGTAATTATTATTCTTGTTTCATCTGCATCCCTGTTTCCTCCACTTGTTTCTGCTGGTTCCTCTGGAATGTCTTAGCTATTTATGAATACTTTTCCTGTTCAGAACTGGAATTCCACGTAATATTATACAACTGTTTAAAATAACTTAAAGAAAAGGACTCTGTTAATTAAATAACTTACTTACTTACAACTTACTTACAAATGGCTTTTAAGGAAACCGAAGGTTCATTGCCGCCCTCACATAAGCCAGCCAGCGGTCCCTATCCTGTGCAAGATTAATCCAGTCTCTATCATCATACCCCACCTCCCTCAAATCCATTTTAATATTATCCTCCCATCTACGTCTCGGCCTCCCTAAAGGTCTTTTTCCCTCCGGTCTCCCAACTAACACTCTATATGCATTTCTGGATTCGCCCATACGTGCTACATGCCCTGCCCATCTCAAACGTCTGGATTTAATGTTCCTAATTATGTCAGGTGAAGAATACAATGCGTGCAGTTCTGTGTTGTGTAACTTTCTCCATTCTCCTGTAACTTCATCCCGCTTAGCCCCAGATATTTTCCTAAGAACCTTATTCTCAAACACCCTTAACCTATGTTCCTCTCTCAGAGTGAGAGTCCAAGTTTCACAACCATACAGAACAACCGGTAATATAACTGTTTTATAAATTCTAACTTTCAGATTTTTGGACAGCAGACTGGATGATAAGAGCTTCTCAACCGAATAATAACACGCATTTCCCATATTTATTCTGCGTTTAATTTCCTCCCGAGTGTAATTTATATTTGTTACTGTTGCTCCAAGATATTTGAATTTTTCCACCTCTTCGAAGGATAAATCTCCAATTTTTATATTTCCATTTCGTACAATATTCTGGTCACGAGACATAATCATATACTTTGTCTTTTCGGGATTTACTTCCAAACCGATCGCTCTACTTGCTTCAAGTAAAATTTCCGTGTTTTCCCTAATCGTTTGTGTATTTTCTCCTAACATATTCACGTCATCCGCATAGACAAGAAGCTGATGTAACCCGTTCAATTCCAAACCCTGCTTGTTATCCTGAACTTTCCTAATGGCATATTCTAGTCTGTTAATTAAATAACTGTCTGATTATGTCCTCCGTTTCGATAACCCTGCGACATAACCACTTGGAGGTTATATATATATATATATATATATATATATATATATATATATATATATCGCATATATATATATATATATGCGATGGTAGAGCGTTGGCCTTCTATGCTCGAGGTTGCGGGTTCGACCCCGGCCCAGGTCGATGGCATTTAAGTGTGTTTAAATGCGACAGGCTCATATCAGTAGATTTACTGGCGTGTAAAACAACTCCTGCGGGACAAAATTCCAGCAAATCCGGCGACGCTGATATAATCTCTGCAGTTGCGTGCGTTGTTAAATAAACCATAATTTTAAATTTATATGCGATGTGAATACAACACAAACCAAACCATGTGAGACTGTCCAAACCGTCATGCAACTAGTCCGAATTCCATTAGCAATTCTTCAGACAGTTGTGATACAACTGTGGGATACAGTTTTCGAAATCTTACCTTCCAAGCCATCTGAGGCTATCACAACGTGGTTGGGAGACTGTACCCGTTTCTCTGAAGAATCGATAAACATTGTTAATGACACTCCTGTCTGCTGTTGTACGACTATGAACACGCACGCACCTGATAATATTCCTAGATTGCTGCTGTCGCGTTCCCCTGCTCACAAACATAATCTCATATTCATTAGAAAACGTAGCCACTGTTTATTCACTGCCACTTATTCAAGGACGCACTCCATGCAAGTACGAGAAACATCTGACAAGCGAGCTCGAACAGCTGTGCGGGTGACATTACGTAAACATACCTGAGCGATGTGCCCGCATTCTTTTCGAAATTAAGTGAACTACCCTTTCAAGGCAAGGTTGCCTAATATAAGGAGTAGCCTCTGAACTAGATGTTACGAACTGATTCCCAGTCTGTTCTGAAACAATTACAATTCGGAGTTATGTTTATTTGGACTTTTATATTCACAAGAAAGGCTCGCAAAGTGATCACGGATTTCCACAACGATTTTTCCCCCATGCGTTGCATTTTAAACAAGAAACCTCCCTATAAAGTTCTAGTGATAGTAAGAGGAAGAAGAATAAAGTAGGCTACAGTAGTGGCAAAAAAACCGGACCGACCCTTGTAACTGATTTCAGAGCCTTATTCACTCCAGAGCACGATAGACTGGTAACTAAGACTTTCGTGGGTCGAATCTTGCCAGGGAAGGAATTTTTTTGATCCTTATTCAAATTGTTTCCCAATTCTTTTCGATTGCTGGTAAAATTCATGTTTTGGGAATAAGTTAATTAAGTAGTAAAATATCGCTGCAATCGAAAAGTATTGGGAATAAATTTGAATAAGGAACAAAAAAAAAGTTTCCTTCCCAGGCAGGATTCGAACCACGAAAGTCTTAGTTACCAGTCTATCGTGCTCTGGAGTGAACAAGGCTCTGAAATCAGCTACAAGGATCGGTCCGGTTTTTTTTGCCACTACTATACATAAGATTTGCTGATGATGTGGCGTTGTTAGCAGAAGAGGAAGTGATACTAAAGGATATACTACTGGAGCTAAATGACAGTTGTGAGCAGTATGGGATGAAGATAAATGCAAACAAGACTAAGACCATGGTCATAGAAAGAAAACTAAAGAAGGTAAACTTACGAATTGTAAATGAGGCAGTAGAGCAAGTGGACAGCTTCAAATACCAGTGGCGTAGCATGAAATTTTGAGCAGGGGAAGCTAACTCAAGTTGTCTTTCATGCAATATGAGAAAACGTATTACAAAAATACAGCCTTAAAATAAATAGTAGTCAATTTCAAGTCAGCAGTCGAAGATTGGTTGGAACCTCGTAAGTAACACCAATAAGGCATGACCACCTCAAATGATACGTAGTAAAATATGATTTCACGGTTTACACATATCTCTAACAAATAGTCACGTATACGTATAACATTAGCTCACTCCCTGTCATACTTAGAGAAATCACAATATTAGTATCATTACGTAAGTATGCGTCTGTCTTTTGGTTGTGTCCTTCATTGACAGCAAGGGAGTCGGTCACTTGTTTTTAAATCACACTTTTGTTCATAAGTCAGTCTTGATATTACAATTGTCCTAAAAAAATTCAAGTAAATTAGTGTCAGGAACTGTTATTTCGCTCATTATTTATTATATCAGCCACAATGCACACTAACACTTCAACTGAACACAACTGACGAAAAGGGATAACTCGGAAACTACTTATTTTAAATGTTAAAGCTAGCTTCTTGGCTTCTTGCGAGCCTTGAGAGCCTTAGGGTAGTTTAGTTACAAAGGGATGGAAAATCTGCGGGGTGGATTACACAGAAGAAACCAGTCTGCTTGGAAGCTGGTGTGTGCAGGCTTCTTGTTTACTGCTGCATCACAAATCATCCTGAGCTGCCGCATCACAATATTTAACGCGTAAATACAAATTCTATTAAAATTAATAAATAATTTTCTCCATAAACTGCAGGTTTATTATGAAATTATTATTAACTGGGGAAGCTAAGCTTTTTAGTTTACATTGACGCTACGCCACTGTCAAATACTTGGGGTGTACTATAAGCAGTAACATGAGCTGCTGCCAGGAAGTAAAAAGGAGGATTGCAATGGCAAAGGAAGATTTAATAGAAAAGGAAGCATTTTCTGCGGACCTCTGGAGAAAGAACTAAAGAAGAGACTAGTGAAGTGCTTTGTATGGAGTGTGGCATTGTAAGGGGCAGAAACATAGACATTACGATGAAATGAAGAGAAGCGAGTAGAAGCATTTGAAATGTGGATATGGAGAAGAATAGAACGCGTGAAGTGGACAGACAGAATAAGGAATGAAGCTGTGTTGGAAAGGGTGGGTGAAGAAAGAATGATGCTGAAAATGATCCATCCTCCTTACTATTTTGTCCTCCATTTCGCCATTTAATAACCCCTCAAAAGTCCTATCCATTCTGTCCTCACAATAATTAATATCTGGTAGCTATGGTTGCACAATAAATAAAATTCAAGTCGGTAATGATTTTGTGAAATAACAGGAAAGGACAGAGTATTATCTCAGAGGCATATTGTTCAGCTTCAGTATAGATATCATAATATTGTGGGACAGGTATTTTAGAGTAGAACGTTTTCTGCGTGCCACTTGAGAAAAATTGTGACAAAAGTTGCACTGACGCCATCTGCAATGTTTTCGTTAGTTATGAGCTTCATTTGTTTATTCATGGCCCAGGTTATGTTTCTGCTATAACATTGATCAAATGGAATGCGCGATCTATAAAATTATGTTAGCTGATCCATCGTCATTTCTTTTTATATTCTATGTTAATTAATAAAGTTAGAATTTATAAAACAGTTATATTACCGGTTCTTCTATATGGCTGTGAAACTTGGACTCTCACTCTGAGAGAGGAACATAGGTTAAGGGTATTTGAGAATAAGGTGCTTAGGAAAATATTTGGGGCTAAGCGGGATGAAGTTACAGGAGAATGGAGAAAGTTACACAACACAGAACTGCACGCATTGTATTCTTCACCTGACATAATTAGGAACATTAAATCCAGACGTTTGAGATGGGCAGGGCATGTAGCACGTATGGGCGAATCCAGAAATGCATATAGAGTGTTAGTTGGGAGACCGGAGGGAAAAAGACCTTTAGGGAGGCCGAGACGTAGATGGGAGGATAATATTAAAATGGATTTTAGGGAGGTGGGATATGATGATAGAGACTGGCTTAATCTTGCACAGGATAGGGACCAATGGCGGGCTTATGTGAGGGCGGCAATGAACCTTCGGGTTCCTTGAAAGCCATTTGTAAGTAAGTAAGTAAGTATGTTAATTAATAAATGGGTAATATATTTTGATGCTTCATTATATGAATAATTTATACATTTATACAAGAAGGCTGTATTAAAAACAATTGCTGTAAATTTGTGATTTCGGTGCTTTTTTTCTTACACAAATGGGATGATTAATAAAGGCGGGGATCCACACCTGTGGAGTAACGGCTAGCGCGTCTGGCCGCGAAACTAGGTGGCCCGGGTTCGATTCCCGGTTGGGACAATTTACCCAATTGAGATTTTTTTCCGGAGTTTTTCCTCAGCCCAATAGGAGCAAATGCTGGGTAACTTTCGGTGCTGAACCCCAGACTCATTTCACCGGCATTATCACCGTTATTTCATTCAGACGCTAAATAACCTAAGATGTTGATAAAGCGCCGTAAAATAATCTATTATAATAAATGCGTGGAGTTTAAATACAGAGATAGTTAAACTAACACAAGTCTAATTTAAAGTACTTAACTGTAATATTACTTTTTCAAATGAATCGAATTTTCTGTAATAACTTAATATCATTCATTATAATTTCAAACACCTCATTGGCGTCATATTGATGTGTGAATCGTGAGTACTTAGCAAGAAGGCTCCGCTTTGTAAAATTAAAATGCAAAAAGTTTGAAGACGGAAATTAACATTTGTCATGTATTATTTCAGTTATCACCAGGGAACTGATTTATATGGACTAAAAATATATGAAATATGTAAATATATATGTAGTTATTTTTACCAAAATATGGAATTAAATATGGATTTTTACCAAAATATGGAATTAAATATGGACTTAAAATTATAAAAAAATGACTATGTACGTTAAATATTGGTACATTTTAATCAAACTAAACAAAAAATATAATGGACGTACCTTATCTTCCAATGTAGTTTCAACAAAACACAATTTTTATTGTCTGTTACCATAACAATAGGTTACAAACATTTCTTTCAAGTGCTGAAAAGTGAATCTTCTTCTATTGTCTCTGAGGATAGATTTATACTGACTAAAAGAGCGTTCGACGTCACAAGAAGTAACTGGTACATAATTCAATTTCACAATGTCTGCTGGGGATAAGTCCAAGTTAATCTTCACTGTTGATTCACCACTCATCACAGCAACAACCTTTTGTAGTTCTTCATATCCAGGGTTTTTTGAAAGTACAGTGTCCACCTTAGCTCTTACTGCATCTGCAACTTTACCTCTACCACGATTCAGTTGTTCCACAGTACTATTTATAATTTCAAAACTTTCAGATAGTGAAAGGTGCCTATTTTGGAGACTTTTGAGCGTTTTTATGATGCATGAAAATGTATGCTGAATGTGAGCTAAGTCATTCTTCACACTTATGTCACAGGTAACTGTTTTCGCAGTATCAATTGAGACTGCATCTTCAGAGTCCAATGCAAGGAGAACATTGTTAATAGAGTCTATATGTTCGGCATAATATTCAACTGCTTCTAGCCATGTACCCCATCTAGTTAAAATTGGCTTTGGTGGCAATGGAATTTCAGGGTACATTTCTTTCAACACGTTAACTCTACTGGGAGCTTTGAGAAATACTTTTTTCACTGATGAAATCAACAAATCTACTTTAGGGAAATTGTCTCTGACCACTTCTGCCACACGATGAAATGCATGCGCCACACAAGTAAAATGAGTCAATTTAGGATATACAACAGATAATGCTTGTCCAGCTTTGACCATATAAGGGGCAGCATCGCTAATAAAGAATAACACATTATCGTACATAATACCCTTTGGCCACAGGATACCCATAGCTTCGTTGAACAGTTTAACTATAGTTTTGTTATTGCACTTTTCTAGAACATCACAATGTAAAAGAATTCGTTCAGAATATTGTTCACTTAACAAACCGATAACTACATTACCAACAAGTCTACCTTCTTTGTCGGGAGTCTCATCAATGGAAACCCAAATTGAACTATCTTTAATTTCATCTCTTATCTTCTGTATTGTCTCATCGTAGATGGATGGAGCATACGTCTTCCTAAGTGTTGACTCATCCGGGATTGTATGTTGAGTATATTTTTCAAGGAATTCCCTGAAGACCTTATTCTTTAGTTTGTAGAGAGGAATATCAGCAGAGATGAGAGAACGGCACAGGTCGATGTTAAACTCAGATCTTACATTCGATGTTGTTGGTTGTGTTAAAAACAATTGTCTCTGCTTGGAATTTAGTTGTTTGTTGGCCTGATGTTTACTAGTTGTAATGTGTTGTTGCACCAGGAACTTTTGTGTAGATGATACTGCACACTGACACAAATTACAAAATAATATTTTATTGTCAGTTGATAAACCATCTTCTTTAAATTCTGAAATGTAACTTGTTAGTTTTGATTTTAAATTGACTGAATGACGTACTTTTGGCATATTTACCGTCTTTATAGTATGATTTACAAAACTGAACCTATGTGTACTCTGACTGGCATTTAACTGTTGAGCTGCACAACTGAAGTCTGTTAAAAATTTTAAATTAAATTAATACAGTTTTGTAACTTACTTTCCCATTGTTGATAGGACTGCTAATTTTCAAATAACTCTGATGTTAAAGGGATTACTGAACATGTGTTTAAATCTCTATTGTTGAAATGTATTTTTAAAAGTTAATGGAATTTTGTTTTGTTTTATTGTTAAACCTAATATAATATGGACTGTTTTATATGAAATATGGAAAATATATGGAAATTAACGAAAATATGTACTAAACTCTAAAATATGGAAAAATATGGAAAATAAAAGTAGGATTTTTCAACCCTACACATTGTGAAACATAAAGATAATGCAAAATATAAATTATATTAGCTTTATAAGTAAATATGTATTTACATATAAATCCTTTCCCTGGTTATCACAAACAAATTAAATATTTTCTTTATAAATTCTGAAGATTGTTGATTATGAAAGTATTAAATTTAACCAAAATTTTTCACCTCTCATTGCACGACCATTTCAAAGATTTCTAAATATTTACAACTCAAGAAGTTTCAGAGAAATTATTGGTAGGAAAACTGTAAACCTTTCTTTTTTTCTAACCTATAGGCCTATTAACACAAATTTCTAGCGTTATGGATACCCTCTGTCACAGTAAAAAATGATGTCTTAACACTTAGTCGGCAATGTTTAGTAGTTAGTAAAATTATACAGGGACATCATTTTATTTTTACTTCAATTTTTATTGTGCCTGAGTTCTTGAATGTACTTCACTCCCACCTCTTCTACTAATGAAGTTCAACCGTCCTCCATACAGATCCAAGACCGCATATACAGTCATAGTAGCCTTACGGTCATAGTAAACAGTACGTTCAAAAAATATGTTCGCGTTTTCCAGTGATGACAGAGCTTTCAATATTGCATCATTTTCCATTTGCCTACGTCGCATCCCGGTTTCCCCCACCTGCTTCTATTCGCCTCTCTGTAAATGCTACTGGAACATTAATTTCTGTCAGGAATTGAACGTCTACGTAACATTATACCCATACAATTGTTTAAAATAACTTAAATAGAAAGGCCTCGTTAAGTAATCAACTGTCACGTGATTTCCTCCCTTTCTACGACGCTGCGACGTAACCACTCGGTCGGACAGTAGATAGTATGTCTGAGTAATTTTATCTTTTCGGATCGGACAGAAGTGAAGATTGAATTTACAGTACGTAAGGTCTCTTTTATAGAGTAGGTACAGAATTATTTCAACATGTGTTACTGATACGAAATACGAACCCGGTAATTGGAATTACGTACAATAGTCTATAGTGCGATAATATGCACAAAAGAACTGAAGCCTGTATGGAAATGAACGGCCACCATTTTCAAAAATGTGTTTAAATATGCATATTATGGTTATTTTTCTATTTAACTTCATTCTCTATAGTGTACGCTAATGTGCTGTAGACAGTATAATATACACTGCATAATGAATACGTCCGCATGGAAAGCTCAGTTCGTAAGTAAAAGCACTCATTGTTAATACTGTACTGTATTTTGATTAAACAAAAACCTAATGAAAATTATCAAACTCAAAATCGCGATATTTTCTAGTTTACGTAAATGGATGAACTACTTTTCTTCCCTCTTATACCTAGTAAAGTGATTTTTTTTGTATATTACGCCAGTATCATCGAACTCCAGTCGTGGAAGGGGGTAGCAAACGGTGTTTCCGGTTCTTAATCGTTGATCCAAAAGTATAGCCAGGTTAATATTAGAAATGTTAGTAAAAATAAAATGATGTCCCTGTAGAAGAGAGCTTACCTTGTTGATGGCAGAGGAACACCACCACCGAGGAGATCTTGTGTTCCGATAAAAATGTATCTACCAGAGACATTGCATTGCCATGGAAAGAGAAGCAACATATCCAGCGTAAAGAAGACAAAATCATTATCGCTTGTAATAATCGCATTTTTTTAATGATCAAATCTGAAATGGAAGAACAAAAAATGAAATGTAATTTATAAGCACGTCATTGCAACGTATAATTCAGTATAATTTCTAATCTACGTAACAGCTTGCAAACAGACTAAGTACCTGCAAAGGCTGCAGTTCGAGCCTTCGGTTCCCTCCTCCGTTAAAATAAAAGTACCTACAATGATCATCGCTCTGTTCATGAAACATTCGGTATAGCTTTCTTTCGGAAAATAAGGTAATATTTGATTTTCAGTAGTATACTATTAACAATATTAATGTTATCAATTTCTATATAAAAATTAGTTCTTGGTTCTTCTGAATTATTTGTGATGGTTACCATTAATAACAAAACATTATCTTATTTCATAGCAGTTGTTCGAAATTTTAGTTGTATGCATAGACACACAAACAAAATTCAGATGGCCCATATTTTGTTTCTGAGTCTGTACTTAAGTTTGTATGCACGTCCTTAAAATATTTAAATTGACAAAAAAGTTCTGGGGGAACGTGGTTTATATGATTCAATTGTTTTCATTAGCTTTATTCACCTGTTTTTACTTTTGTCTGTAATTGTTTAATCCAAAGCCTTCTCAAATTGATGTACAAAAGCATTAAAATTTCCCTTCGTTCAGAACCACATACAGTGTCATCAAAAGAGGTAATCTTTACAAAACAATAATTCATAAGTGGCGAAAAAAAATATGATTTTGTACCTACTGAAACTCGAAGAATCCAAAAATGGGAAAATAAGTACATGGTGCCATTAAAAAAAAACAGACTCATTGGCACACTCTTTATAAATGAAAAGTATAGTATTTGAAAACACGTTGAAAATATTCCTTCTTTGATACCTTACAACTTCTGTATAAATACTTTCTTCATAAAATTAGAAATAAGAAAGTTACAAGCATTGTTACATACTTTTTATTCAGCCTGTGTATATTATATATATGTAACAATAATTACAAGATATTAATTAAAAGAACTGACACTATCTTTGTTATTTATCATCATTCCACATGGTTCTGTAAAACAAACTTTCACTTAATTATACCTCGGAAAGCCAATATATTGCCTGCGTGAATTTTTGAAATCACTGTCCATATTCTTTTTGAGTAATGTAACTCCATTTAGCGATATAATTGCGAAGGGATTAGTTTAATATCAACCTTGTAGGATCATCAGATATAGGATCACTATCATCTTTCGTCCTATTTAATAATAATAATTTAATAATTTATTAATTTAATCTGGCAGAGCTAAGGCCAGGAGGCCTTCTCTTCCGCCCAGCCAGACTCTAATTCTAATTGAATATAATTGCTTACATAGTTATTACATTAATATCTAGACCATAAAACAACATGAAAGTAAATAATGAAAATTGGATAAGTAATGTTAGTGTGACAATAATAAACATTGGTAAGGGAACGTGATAATAATAATAATAATAATAATAATAATAATAATAATGATAATAATAATAATAATAATAATAATAATAATACTTACATACTTACAAATGGCTTTTAAGGAACCCGAAGGTTCATTGCCGCCCTCACATAAGCCCGCCAGCGGTCCCTATCCTGTGCAAGATTAATCCAGTCTCTATCATCATACCCCACCTCCTTCAAATCCATTTTAATATTATCCTCCCATCTACGTCTCGGCCTCCCGAAAGGTCTTTTCCCTCCGGTCTCCCAACTAACACTCTATATGCATTTCTGGATTCGCCCATAAGTGCTACATGCCCTGCCCATCTCAAACGTCTGGATTTAATGTTCCTAATTATGTCAGGTGAAGAATACAATGCGTGCAGTTCTGTGTTGCGTAACTTTCTCCATTCTCCTGTAACTTCATCCCGCTTAGCCCCAAATATTTTCCTTAGCACCTTATTCTCAAACACCCTGAACCTATGTTCCTCTCTCAGAGTGAGAGTCCAAGTTTCACAACCATACAGAAGAACCGGTAATATAACTGTTTTATAAATTCTAACTTTCAGATTTTTGGACAGCAGACTGGATGATAAGAGCTTCTCAACCAAATAATAACAGGCATTTCCCATATTTATTCTGCGTTTAATTTCCTCCCGAGTGTCATTTATATAATAATAATAATAATAATAATAATAATAATAATAATAGGCCTAATAATGAGATAATTTAAATATTTATTCTGTGATATATATATATATATATATATATATATATATATATATATATAGCCATTAAACATTGAGAAACCTGAAAGAGCTATTATTGTTAACAAGAATTGTTAGAAAAATATTTCGTTAGCCTAATCTTAAATTGGTTTGCTGTCTGACAGTCCCTGACATTACTCGGTAGGGAATTATAAAGTCGAGGAACAGCCACAGTGAAAGAAGATGAATATGAGGATGTTCGGTGGGAGAGAATGGATAATATTGAGGAGTGTTGTGATCGTGTGTCTAGGTTATGATGGGTGGATAAATTTTGAAAACGAGACGCGAGATAGACGGGAGTGGAGAAATGCAATATGTGAAAGAGAAGGGAAAGACAGTGGATTTTCCTACGTTCTTCTAGACGGAGCCAGGACAACATTTCGAGTGATGGTGTTACGTGATCAGCCCGGCGAATATTGCAGACGAAACGGACGCACATTATGAACACGTTGTAGGCTCTGCGCCGAAGTAACGCTTAGGTCAGTAAACAGAATATCACAGTAATCGAAGTGGGACATAACGAGTGTTTGCACTAACATTTTTTTTCTTTTTCACGGAAAAGGGTAGAAAATTCTTCAGTCGCCTAAACGAGTGGATTAATGAGAATACTTTTTTTTGCAGGTTTCTGCAACTTCAATGTTCCAATTTAAAATTTTATCCATATAAATACCTCGATCCTTTACTGATTCACTGAACGGAATTTCGGTGCCGTATATTTTAATAGGGGACACATTTGGTATGATGATAGTGCTTTAAAAACGTGAATGGCCCACAAAGATTGACTGTGATTTTTCTGGATTTAGTTCAAGACGGAATTTCCGTGTCCATGTCCAGATTGAGTCCAGATCGTCATTAATTTTAGTTATTGCATCGTCTTATTTCGTCAGTGTGGAATTTAAGTCATTTAAGTCATCGGTATGAAATGAAGTAGGCATAATTGATTCCGTATCATTATTGATACTGATATCTGAAACGCCTGGCTCAGATAAGCCACACGCCCCACTATTTTCCGTACGGTTCGCCACATTATGACACTCAGATTTATTGTCGGACCATCGGATCTGTGCCCCTTCAGCGCTGTCGTCGTTCTTGGAAAAGTTAACGCCTGTACTCACTCCATTCCACCCGCTTTCCTTCCACCACTTCAAACAGCAGGCCACGAACCTTGCCGAATAGGGATGTTGCCAAACTTCCGTCAAACGGTGTCATAAATAACTGATCCTCCATGCTACAATATCATTTCTTTCAATCAAAATACATCTTGTATTTCTACATTTTTTAAACCTAAACCCCATGTCTCGAATCATTTTCCGTAGCGTTTCTCTCCAACCTTGGAAATTATTGCTTCTCTCGTAACCTTCAGTAATTTCTTCAATCTTGGAATTTCTTTCATCTACAAGAATTAGGTTCCCTTGGTCTGTTCTTCCCTGGTGATTCTAGCTTTTCATCTCCTGCACAGACTCTCTCTCTCTCTCTCTCTCTCTCTCTCTCTCTCTCTCTCCTGATTTTCTTTATCAGGAGCTCTGAAGTGCCTACATAAATTACATAAAAATGTTGTATTATTAGTATTAAGTGGGTAATTTTAATACGTAATAAATTGAAATAAAATAAGCCTCACCTGTGATATCAGCTGCTCTTTTCGTTGCCTGATTTATAGGAAACAGATATTGACCTGTTTGTTTCTCTTCATCGCAAAATGCTATTAAGTACTTGCTTAATAATATTTCTTTCACCACTCCGTGCTACAGTATTCATGTTGGGTTGACAACACTGGACTGCAAGTGCAAATATTGTAAACTGTCCTGCAAGAAGGCCAAAATTGTGAGTAGTGGGGGAGAGAGATAGGACAGAGAGAGAAAGGAATGCAGGGAGAGAAATGAATTACCGAGGCTGAGAAGGAATTAGGGTTCAGTTCGCATATCTTATGGGGGCACAGATCCGATGGTCCGACAATATGTAGGTCTGACATTCTCCACCAGATATTAGCTGTAAGGTAGTCCATGGAGCTAAAATCTTATCTTTCCTTTATAACTTTAAATTTATACGAAGCATGAAATCTTGATTACCACACACTGTTTGCATACTGTACCATATTCATATTCACACTTTTATTGATACCACACACTGTTTGCATACTGTACCATATTCATATTCACACTTTTATTGACACCACACACTGTTTGCATACTGTACCTTATTCATATTCACACTTTTATTGATACCACACACTGTTTGCATACGGTACCATATTCATATTCACACTTTTATTGATACCACACACTGTTTGCATACGGTACCATATTCATATTCACACTTTTATTGATACCACACACTGTTTGCATACTGTACCATATTCATATTCACACTTTTATTGATACCACACACTGTTTGCATACTGTACCATATTCATATTCACACTTTTATTGATACCACACACTGTTTGCATACTGTACCATATTCATATTCACACTTTTATTGATACCACACACTATTTGCATACTGTACCATACTCATATTCACACTTTTATTGATACCACACACTGTTTGCATACTGTACCATATTCATATTCACACTTTTATTGATACCACACACTGTTTGCATATTGTACCGTATTCATATTCACACTTTTATTGATACCACACACTGTTTGCATACTGTACCGTATTCATATTCACACTTTTATTGATACCACACACTGTTTGCATATTGTACCATATTCATATTCACACTTTTATTGATACCACACACTGTTTGCATACTGTACCGTATTCATATTCACACTTTTATTGATACCACACACTGTTTGCATACGGTACTATATTCATATTCACACTTTTATTGACACCACACACTGTTTGCATACTGTACCATATTCATATTCACACTTTTATTGATACCACACACTGTTTGCATACTGTACCATATTCATATTCACACTTTTATTGATATCACACACTGTTTGCATACTGTACCATATTCATATTCACACTTTTATTGATACCACACACTGTTTGCATACTGTACCATATTCATATTCACACTTTTATTGATACCACACACTGTTTGCATACTGTACCATATTCAAATTCACGCTTTTATTGATACCACACACTGTTTGCATACTGTACCATATTCATATTCACACATGTATTGATACCACACACTATTTGCATACTGTACCATATTCATATTCACACTTTTATTGATACCACACACTGTTTGCATACTGTACCATATTCATATTCACACTTTTATTGATACCACACACTGTTTGCATATTGTACCGCATTCATATTCACACTTTTATTGATACCACACACTGTTTGCATACTGTACCGTATTCATATTCACACTTTTATTGATACCACACACTGTTTGCATATTGTACCATATTCATATTCACACTTTTATTGATACCACACACTGTTTGCATATTGTACCGTATTCATATTCACACTTTTATTGATAGCACACACTGTTTGCATACTGTACCGTATTCATATTCACACTTTTATTGATACCACACACTGTTTGCATATTGTACCATATTCATATTCACACTTTTATTGATATCACACACTGTTTGCATACTGTACCGTATTCATATTCACACTTTTATTGATACCACACACTGTTTGCATTCGGTACTATATTCATATTCACACTTTTATTGATACCACACACTGTTTGCATACTGTACCATATTCATATTCACACTTTTATTGATACCACACACTGTTTGCATACTGTACCATATTCATATTCACACTTTTATTGATATCACACACTGTTTGCATACTGTACCATATTCATATTCACACTTTTATTGATACCACACACTGTTTGCATACTGTACCATATTCATATTCACACTTTTATTGATACCACACACTGTTTGCATACTGTACCATATTCAAATTCACGCTTTTATTGATACCACACACTGTTTGCATACACTACCATATTCATATTCACACATGTATTGATACCACACACTATTTGCATACTGTACCATATTCATATTCACACTTTTATTGATACCACACACTGTTTGCATACTGTACCATATTCATATTCACACTTTTATTGATACCACACACTGTTTGCATATTGTACCGTATTCATATTCACACTTTTATTGATACCACACACTGTTTGCATACTGTACCGTATTCATATTCACACTTTTATTGATACCACACACTGTTTGCATATTGTACCATATACATATTCACACTTTTATTGATACCACACACTGTTTGCATACTGTACCGTATTCATATTCACACTTTTATTGATACCACACACTGTTTTAATACGGTACCATATTCATATTCACACTTTTATTGACACCACACACTGTTTGCATACTGTACCATATTCATATTCACACTTTTATTGATACCACACACTGTTTGCATACTGTACCATATTCATATTCACACTTTTATTGATATCACACACTGTTTGCATACTGTACCATATTCATATTCACACTTTTATTGATACCACACACTGTTTGCATACTGTACCATATTCATATTCACACTTTTATTGATACCACACACTGTTTGCATACTGTACCATATTCATATTCACACTTTTATTGATACCACACACTGTTTGCATACTGTACCATATTCATATTCACACTTTTATTGATACCACACACTATTTGCATACTGTACCATATTCATATTCACACTTTTATTGATACCACACACTGTTTGCATACTGTACCATATTCATATTCACACTTTTATTGATACCACACACTGTTTGCATACTGTACCGTATTCATATTCACACTTTTATTGATACCACACACTGTTTGCATATTGTACCGTATTCATATTCACACTTTTATTGATACCACACACTGTTTGCATACTGTACCGTATTCATATTCACACTTTTATTGATACCACACACTGTTTGCATACTGTACCATATTCATATTCACACTTTTATTGATACCACACACTGTTTGCATACTGTACCATATTCATATTCACACTTTTATTGATACCACACACTGTTTGCATACGGTACCATATTCATATTCACACTTTTATTGATACCACACACTGTTTGCATACTGTACCATATTCATATTCACACTTTTATTGATACCACACACTGTTTGCATACTGTACCATATTCATATTCACACTTTTATTGATACCACACACTGTTTGCATACTGTACCATATTCATATTCACACTTTTATTGATACCACACACTGTTTGCATACTGTACCATATTCATATTCACACTTTTATTGATATCACACACTGTTTGCATACTGTACCATATTCATATTCACACTTTTATTGATACCACACACTGTTTGCATACTGTACCATATTCATATTCACACTTTTATTGATACCACACACTGTTTGCATAATGTACCATATTCATATTCACACTTTTATTGATACCACACACTGTTTGCATACTGTACCATATTCATATTCACACTTTTATTGATATCACACACTGTTTGCATACTGTACCATATTCATATTCACACTTTTATTGATACCACACACTGTTTGCATACTGTACCATATTCATATTCACACTTTTATTGATACCACACACTGTTTGCATACTGTACCATATTCATATTCACACTTTTATTGATACCACACACTATTTGCATACTGTACCATATTCATATTCACACTTTTATTGATACCACACACTGTTTGCATACTGTACCATATTCATATTCACACTTTTATTGATACCACACACTGTTTGCATATTGTACCGTATTCATATTCACACTTTTAATGATACCACACACTGTTTGCATACTGTACCGTATTCATATTCACACTTTTATTGATACCACACACTGTTTGCATATTGTACCGTATTCATATTCACACTTTTATTGATACCACACACTGTTTGCATACTGTACCGTATTCATATTCACACTTTTATTGATACCACACACTGTTTGCATATTGTACCATATTCATATTCACACTTTTATTGATACCACACACTGTTTGCATACTGTACCGTATTCATATTCACACTTTTATTGATACCACACACTGTTTGCATATGGTACCATATTCATATTCACACTTTTATTGATACCACACACTGTTTGCATACTGTACCATATTCATATTCACACTTTTATTGATACCACACACTGTTTGCATACTGTACCATATTCATATTCACACTTTTATTGATACCACACACTGTTTGCATACTGTACCATATTCATATTCACACTTTTATTGATACCACACACTGTTTGCATACTGTACCATATTCATATTCACACTTTTATTGATATCACACACTGTTTGCATACTGTACCATATTCATATTCACACTTTTATTGATACCACACACTGTTTGCATACTGTACCATATTCATATTCACACTTTTATTGATACCACACACTGTTTGCATACTGTACCATATTCATATTCACACTTTTATCGATACCACACACTGTTTGCATACTGTACCATATTCATATTCACTCTTTTATTGATACCACACACTGTTTGCATACTGTACCATATTCATATTCACACTTTTATTGATACCACACACTGTTTGCATACTGTACCATATTCATATTCACACTTTTATTGATATCACACACTGTTTGCATACTGTACCGTATTAATATTCACACTTTTATTGATACCACACACTGTTTGCATACTGTACCATATTCATATTCACACTTTTATTGATACCACACACTGTTTGCATACTGTACCATATTCATATTCACACTTTTATTGATATCACACACTGTTTGCATACTGTACCATATTCATATTCACACTTTTATTGATACCACACACTGTTTGCATATTGTACCATATTCATATTCACACTTTTATTGATACCACACACTGTTTGCATATTGTACCGTATTCATATTCACACTTTTATTGATACCACACACTATTTGCATACTGTACCGTATTCATATTCACACTTTTATTGATACCACACACTATTTGCATATTGTACCATATTCATATTCACACTTTTATTGATACCACACACTGTTTGCATATTGTACCGTATTCATATTCACACTTTTATTGATACCACACACTATTTGCATACTGTACCGTATTCATATTCACACTTTTATTGATACCACACACTATTTGCATACTGTACCATATTCATATTCACATTTTTATTGATACCACACACTGTTTGCATACTGTACCATATTCATATTCACACTTTTATTGATACCACACACTGTTTGCATACTGTACCATATTCATATTCACACTTTTATTGATACCACACACTGTTTGCATACTGTACCATATTCATATTCACACTTTTATTGATACCACACACTGTTTGCATACTGTACCATATTCATATTCACACTTTTATTGATACCACACACTGTTTGCATACTGTACCATATTCATATTCACTCTTTTATTGATACCACACACTGTTTGCATACTGTACCATATTCATATTCACACTTTTATTGAGACCACACACTGTTTGCATACTGTACCATATTCATATTCACACTTTTATTGATATCACACACTGTTTGCATACTGTACCATATTCATATTCACACTTTTATTGATACCACACACTGTTTGCATACTGTACCATATTCATATTCACACTTTTATTGATACCACACACTATTTGCATACTGTACCATATTCATATTCACACTTTTATTGATACCACACACTGTTTGCATACTGTACCATATTCATATTCACACTTTTATTGATACCACACACTGTTTGCATATTGTACCGTATTCATATTCACACTTTTATTGATACCACACACTGTTTGGATACTGTACCGTATTCATATTCACACTTTTATTGATACCACACACTGTTTGCATATTGTACCATATTCATATTCACACTTTTATTGATACCACACACTGTTTGCACACTGTACCGTATTCATATTCACACTTTTATTGATACCACACACTGTTTGCATACGGTACCATATTCATATTCAAACTTTTATTGATACCACACACTGTTTGCATACTGTACCATATTCATATTCACACTTTTATTGATACCACACACTGTTTGCATACTGTACCATATTCATATTCACACTTTTATTTATTGATTTATTTTATTTTATTGATACCAGGCATGTGACGTAAACAGCAGTGCGCACTACCGCACAACTTTACAACGTCGCTCTCTTCCCGCGTGTGAGAGAGAACTGTCAATATCTTTCTAGTTTTGTATAGACTGTAGCTACAAGTGGAAACGTAGTGATGGAGGAAGGTAATAAGGTATAATTATTTATTTAGCATAACGAATGTATATGTAGGATCAAACGCGTGGGAGGAACTGAGCAGGACTTATTTGCACAGAAGTAAATTATATGGTGCACTAGAACCAAAATAAGACGACAAAAAGTCGAAGATCGTTAAAAGATTAGCACATGGTAAATCGAGAAGCTGATGATAAAGTAATATAACGTAACCCAACACAACTAAGTGTAATATAACATAACATAACATAACATGACATAACATAACATAACATAACATAACATAACATAACATAACATAACATAACATAACATAACATAACATAACATAACATAACATAACATAACATAAAGGCCCATTCACAATTAAAATTAAACATAACTAACTAAACTAACTAACTAACTTACTAACTAACTTAACATAAGCCCGCCATTGGTCCCTATCCTAAGTAAGATTAATCCAGTCTCTACCATCATATCCCACCTCCCTCAAATCCATTTTAATACTATCTTCCCATCTACGTCTCGGCCTCTCCAAAGGTCTCTTTCCCTCCGGCCTCCCAACTAACACTCGGTATGCGTTTCTGGATTCGCCCATACGTGCTACATGCCCTGCCCATCTCAAACGTCTGGATTTAGTGTTCCTAACTTTGTCAGGTGAAGGATACAATGCATGCAGCTCTGCGTTGTGTAACTTTCTCCATTCTCCTGTAACTTCATCCCTTTTAGCCCCAAATATTTTCCTAAGAACCTTATTCTCAAACACCCTTAACCTATGTTCCTCTCTCAAAGTGAGAGTCCAAGTTTCACAGCCATACAGAACAACCGGTAATATAACTGTTTTATAAATTCTAACTTTCAGATTTTTTGACAGCAGACTGGATGATAAAAGCTTCTCAACCGAATAATACAAGCATTTCACATATTTATTCTGCGTTTAATTTCCTCCCGAGGAATTAAACATAAACGTAACATAAATACAGAAGTTTGCGCCAGGTTGTCAAATGGGATTATTCACAATGATTTACATAAACACTGATATTAACATTACAGTTAGACCTTAACATGAAAGTTTGTAAACTACAAACTTTCATCAAATATTCATTATACGAGGTCTCGCTAACCTCATTGATTATTAACACGACTACTATGAAGTAGTCAATGTGTATTATCACCATTAAATCGAGAAAAATTCGTTCCCGCACCGGGAATCGAACCCGGGACCTCTCAGCTCTGCGCGCTGAGGGCTCTTTCCAACTGAGCTATGCCGGGACACGATCCACGGCGCCGGTCGAACTCCTCTCATTGTACTGTTTTTCGGCCTACTACGTGCATTTAAACCTATGTAAGTCAATATACAGGAGCGCATATTTAAATGACTTTTATGGCCATATTCAACAACAGTTTGTGATAACTGTAAACATTTAATACATCAAATATTCATTATATGAGGTCTCGCGCGCAGAGCTGAGAGGTCCCGGGTTCGATTCCCGGTGCCGGAACGAATTTTTCTCGATTTAATGGTGATAAACTTTCATGTTTATGTTTATGTGATTTGGAAACAATATACAATCGTAGAGCGCTGAAGTATAGAACAGCATATGACCGTGGCTAAACGTTAGCCACGCATATGATGAATCGACGTCCTTGTTATGTTTCCATGGTTACCAAGTATCTTTCGGATTATGGTTATGTTCCCATAGTGAATGATTCTATGACTTTTTGATTTTACCGTAACGTTTGCATTCTTAAGTTAACACGTTATGTTTAATTTTCATTGTGAATGAGCCTTGATATGACCTAACATAACCATAAACATCACCATAACCACAATCACAAACATAACCATAGCAGTCTACCTGGTTGGAGAGTTGGTATAGCGTTGGCCTTCTATGCCCAAGGTTGCGGGTTCGATCCACGGCCAGGCCGATGGCATTTAAGTGTGCTTAAATGCGACAGGCTCATGTCAGTAGATTTACTGGCATGTAAAAGAACTTCTGCGGGACAAAATTCCGGCACATCCGGTGATGCTGATATAACCTCTGCAGTTGCGTGCGTCGTTAAATAAAACAACATTTTATAACCATAGCATAACCATAAACATAACATACCACAACCATAACCATTAGATTAACCATAAGCATTAGCATATACATAGGTAGCATAACAATAAACATAAACATAATCATAAGCATAAACATCACCATAACCATAAACTTCACCTAAACCATAATCATAAACATAACCATAACATACCATAACCATAAACATCACCATAACCATAAAATTAGCATAAACATAAGTATAACCATAAACATAAACATAATCATAAGTATAACCATTAGCATAAACATAACCATAAGCATAACCAAACCGTAACCGTAAACATGAGCATAACATAACATAACATAACATAACATAACATAACATAACATAACGTAACGTAACGTAACGTAACATAACATGCAGTAATATAATATAATATAATATAATATAATATAATATAATATAATATAATATAATATAATATAATATAATATAATAAAATATTTATATAATATAATATAATATAATATAATATAATATAATATAATATAATATAATATAATATAATATAATATAACTTCATCTGCCAAGCGTCGAATCGAATTTAAAACTATTTTATTTCGTCGGAGTTCATTGCATCTTCCTTGATGCCTACATTCCGAAGAAACAATCTGAATTCTAAGCACATGCTTACACAAATCACAAACAAGGCGTGAAGAAGGTTAATTACCTACAAATTTTTCGGTGACATTTAAAGTGTATATTTCATGTTCTCACCGAGATAGAAAGTAAATTCCTCAACGTATTACTCAGTGTACCATAGTCTGGATATGGCGTAATATTTGTAGGCTAATGCAGTCTAAACAATTGTGCGGAATTTCAGTGGTATGCGAGTAATAAATCACCTTACATATTTTATTTACGAGGGCTAAAACAAACTGTGCATATTGCGTAAGGCTCTGCAGATCATCATTAAGTTATTTCCCTTTTTGTGTTACATGAGTTTCAAACAAAAACCAGAGTTGTTAAAAAGCAAAGAAGTATTTGTAAACAAAATTCTGAATATTGCTAATTTATTACACTCTACAAAAGCTAGTTTGTTATATTTGTGGAGAGGATCAAAAATGAGTAGATCAAGTAAATAAGTAAGTGTCTTAATTATTCAAGTTTATTGATAGCTGGTCTATAAGCAAAATGTCTAAGCCTACATAAAATATAATGCATAACGTTTTCCAGTAAAATGTAGTAGGGCTACCATGAGGTCTTATAAATTGTCTATGCTAATATGTATAATTAAAAAAAATCCAATTAGTCTAGGAAAGGGAATCAATATCATATACAGAATGAATCGTAAGTAATCCCATTAATTTCAAGGGGTTGTTCTTTGAGATATTTCAAACAAAAAAGTTTAATATACTTTTACTCGTTTTTGCTACCTTTTCGAGAAAAAAAATTATATGAAACATTTCGTGAGGACCATCACTACATGTATGAGCACATAGATGTATCGGCTGTTGACAATAAATATTCATATGAAACATTTCATAACATATTCTGGGAAAGGTACCGGTATCGAATAAATTCCCAATATGCTCAGTCAATTTACGAGAGCGGTGTATTATGATAGGTAGGTAGGTACATAGGTAGGTAGGTAGGTAGATGGATAGATAGATAGATAGATAGATAGATAGATAGATAGATAGATAGATAGATAGATAGATAGATAGATAGATAGATAGATAGATAGATAGATAGATAGATAGATAGATAGATAGATAGATAGATAGATAGATAGATAGATAGATAGATAGATAGATAGATAGATAGATAGATAGATATGTAGATAGGTAGGTAGGTAGGTAGGTAGGTAGGTAGATAGGTAGGTAGGTAGGTAGATAGATAGATAGATAAATAGATAGATAGATAGATAGATAGATAGATAGATAGATAGATAGATAGATAGATAGATAGATAGATAGATAGATAGATAGATAGATAGATAGATAGATAGATAGGTAGATAGGTAGATAGATAGATAGATAGATAGATAGATAGATAGATAGATAGATAGATAGATAGATAGATAGATAGATAGATAGATAGATAGATAGATAGATAGATAGATAGATAGATAGATAGCTACTTTATTGCTTGGACATAAATACATTATGCATTAGCAACGTCAATATAAATAAAATCATACAAAATTGTTTGCCAAGTTAAAATACTCGTTAATGCTATACAAACTGTGTTCATATAATTTTCTTTTAATTAACAATTTGAATATATCGTAATTTAGAGAATAGAGATTGAAAGAATTTTGGTTTTGTGCTTCATATATGCAGAAATTTGATGCGGATAAATGTAAGTTTTCGTGCTGCAAAGGAATTTTAAAACATAATGCACTCTGACAACGCTGTGAAGCGTATTGCCTGGAGAGAGGCAGATATAGGTTACTGTATGGAGGCTCAGGAACCCTGAACAGCTCGCGTGTGTGAGGAACGGGTGAGAAATATAAACATAACACACACAATTGCTTTTAAATATGGCTCGGAAAAATTAATTTCTTGTATGTAAGGTTACGGGTTACTATTTTAATAATGAAAGTGGGGGGGAACTATCACTAATTGAACGAAGAAAATGCTTGGACTACGATAAACGGAATTTCTTTCGAAATCATTAGGTAGATTTTTATAAAGTTAAATAAGTTTTTCTTATTGTCTGTGCTCAATGAATATTCAATTAAAATGAAATGGAAGAGTTTAAAAGAACATAATAATATTATGTTAAACCAACGTTATTAGGAACATATATATTATATATATATATACCCACATCTGGTCTGGCCGCGAAACCAGGTGGCCCAGGTTCGAATCCCGGTTGGGACAAGTTATCTGGTTGAGGTTTTTTCCGAGGTTTTACCTGAACCCAATACGAGCAAATGCTGGGTAACTTTCGGTGCTGGCCCTCGACTCATTTCACCGGCATTATCACCTTCATTTCATTCAGACGCTAAATAATCTGAGATGTTGATACAGCGTCGTAAAATAACCCAATAAAATAAAAATAAAATTAGGAACATTTTATGTTCCTAATAACGTTGGTTTAACGTTAACATAAAATGAGCATATCGCATTTTTATTTTTTTCTCTAGAGTTTTTAATATTTTAAAATTTTATTTCATACGTGATGTAAGCATAATTATCGTTTACGTTCTCTAAAAAAATTAAATTGGAGTGAGACAGTAGAACCAGTCAATCTTTTCAATTTAGTTTTAAAAAAAGTTATCTTACTCTCTGTGTTCCCTGAACATTTAATTGAAATTAGGTTGTAGAGTTTATTTTAAATTTTCCAAGATTTTGTTTAACGTGAAATGAGCTTTGGTCATTCTCCGTTCTTTAACACAGATTAAACACAACAATTTAACGGTATATCATCTGTATTTTTCTCACGAGTTTGAAAAGAATGTACATGGCAATGATCTTCCACTTCCCTATTCAAAACAAGCCAGGTGGCGGGGTTATTCAGACCAACACGACCTAATGTGTACTCTCTACTGACTACAGCGTTGCACTTACCATAATTATTAATGTATTTTATAATGCACGGTTTTCTGGAAAACTATTCAAAATATAGAAAAATGGTATTTGACTTTTTTTTATTGTTTTTTTAGTAAAGGAGTTGTCCACCAGTTTAAATGGTATTACATACGGTTGCCTCTGTATACCACTTTTATTGGTGAATGGTCTAAAGCAGGGATGAGACGATATCAGCACCCAATCATGGTAGAAGAGCTCGACCTTGATCACGAGCGCATAGCGCATTCACTGTAACGTAGACAACAGGGGTGTACATGCACATGCAGCGAATAAAGGCAGCAATTATTACAATAACTTGCGTTACTAAATTTCTGGCTATGTAATAGGGCTGATTACTAAGTTATTTAATATACATATACATATATAAACAAATCGCAGAGGGAAGGGTTTTTTTAGGAACAAAAAGAGAAATAGAAAAAGTTAATTGTATGTAAACCATTTTATTGTTAAAAGCAATTATTTATTATGTAAATACTTCACTTCATTGGTTAGGAGAAACTAATAGTGTCTACCTGCTTGACGTGTGTGATCTCTAAGTACTTTTGAGTATTTGTTGAAAAAATAATAATGGCAATATTGATTGAAATAGAGTTTGTTGATTGTGTGATTGTGAAAATGTAGTCCTTACTTTCCAGTCGTGATTATGTAATGAGTTTTCTTAGAGTGATTTGTGAGATGCACGTAACACGAAAAAACAAATTGATTAAATTAAGATATTGAGAGCCATCGTAATTTTTGGGGTCAATCACTTAAGGGGATATGTATGACTTTTAAAATTTCCACAATTTCGGCCAAAATTTGTGAAATTTGAACTATATGAACAGATCTATAATAATAATAATAATAATAATAATAATAATAATAATAATAATAATAATAATAATAATAATAATAATAATATCATCTGTACAAAATTTGGTGCAATTAAGTCTAATAGTTTTGAAATTATATTTTAAAGTATATTTTATATTGACATTACTAAAAAAGCTCCTTGTATCAAAGTTTTCGAAATGTTTAGTTCATATTTGCTCAAAATCATGAAAATAGTTATTGGAATAAAAGTAAATTAGAATTTTTAGCTTTGTAATAGTATAAGTTAAAGTGCAATCAAACATAAAATATTATTTTTAAATTAAAGAAACATGTACTTTAGTCTAATAAAAGTAAATATTCAGAAACAAGCAACAAATAAAACATCAACAATACATTTAAAATAAAAAAAAATAAAAGGAATCTAGATACAATCTACTGACCCAAATGTAAATTAATTTACCTTCAATGTCAATTCCGAAATGGACTTATTTCTCTCTTCTCTTGAATAAAGCCTATTTTTTTTCGTGTTGCATCTCATAATGCCTTTTATGTTGCTTTTTTGCAAATAATATTTTTCTACACAACAAACACTGGACTTCATCACCATGTTCGAAGCATAAATATTGTAAATTTTATACTGAACAATGAAATTTTATTAACTCAACAATAGGATTTGCTCTCCACACAGTAACACAGTATTCGTTGGTGCACTCCACTGACGACAATGACAATTTGCTTGGACTATTACGAACAACAATGAACTGTTAATCTTAACTAATATTCACAAAGCACTATTTACAACACAGAACTGTCAGTTCTCAGTTCACAGCTCGTTTGTCTTGGCTAGTTCTCCTAGCTCAGTCACTCGCGTTCACACAATCTCGAACCCCAGACCTTCAAAGATGATCCGCTGAACTTCGAACTCAGGTCCCCCAACTGCGGTCCACTGCACTCGAACTCCGGTCTTCAGGTTCCACAGTTACGGACACAACTCAAGTCGCGCTCTGGTCTCGAAGCTGGCTTCACTGCTACACAAGACTGGCTTACTGACTGACTGACTTTCACTTGCGTCTTCTCTTTTATATAACCAAACTATCGTCGCTGGAGAGTTCGCGAAAGATTCCACTCTCGAATAATCTGGATTTCCACTTCGACGGACTTCTGGACGATTCGGGAGGGTCCGTCCCCCCCTTCACTCCGCACGTAGCAGTTTGCTTCCTTCATCACTCGGCAAGTAGCAGGTGCGCGCGCAACCTCCCCTCGCCGCGTTGCCGTAATACACCCCCTCTGCCACTCAGCATGCAGATGCTCCCCGTACCAGCGTTTCGTCTGCCGCTCACCCTGTCGGACACGCGTTCGAACCCCGGTGCAGCTGTCACAATATTGTATCTTCCACTCTTCCTTGAAAGCTTTAAGCGCTTCCGTTCCGTCATGATGCGCTGTGTTCTAAGATCTGTACATCCTTCAGCAATGTTTACAGGTAAAACAGCTCTGCTCGCGCGCAGCGGGCATAAAATAGCTCTCGCTCGCAATTATTAGTCACCATCGCAAGACTGGTCTAAAGTGCTAGAGAAGAATGGAGTGGAGAACCATGAAGAACAGAAAGTTGTTTCCACAGATGATTTTCACCAGAGAGATGATATTATCACTGACCGAGGCGCTATGAAGTGCCTATAATTAAATCCAACTGTCCGTTTTGTGCAACAGGCTTCCCTGGTAGATCAAGAGAAGAAGGCAATATACAGGGTGTTTAAAAAATACGGGGCATAATTTCAGGTATGTATTTCCCACATGTAGACAATCAAAATAGTTCATTACAACATGCGTCCGGAAATGCTTTATGTCAGAGTTATGACCTTCACAACATTGAAATTCACCGGAACGCTTTTCTTTCCGTAGGTCGTTGCCGTCAAAGGAGAGATTAAGAGGGCACTCTGACAGTTCATTCCGAGGTGAAGGTTACATTCAGTGTAGTGTAGGCGTTAGACTGTGAGACATGTACTTGGATCGAAGGTTTCCTGATCGATGGATAGGTAGAGGTGGCCCAATTGCTTGGCCTCCACGCTCACCTGATCTGAACCCTCTCGATTTCTACTTGTGGGTCCATTTAAAATCATTGGTTTATTCGTCTCCGGTGCCTGATTTGGAATCCCTTCGGAATCGAATTGTGGCATGTTCTGAGGACATACGCAATACTCCTGGAGTTTGGGATCGTGTTCGCAGGTCAATGAGACATCGATGTGAGGTCTGTATTCAAGCAGGAGGTGGACATTTTGAACATCTTCTGTAATGACAACGACCTGCGGAAAGAAACACGTTCCGGTGAATTTCAATGTTGTGAAGCCATAACTTGGAAATGAAGCATTTCCGGACACATGTTGTAATGAACTATTTTGATTGTCTACATGTGAGAAATACATACCTGAAATTATGCCCCGTATTTTTAAACACCCTGTATATGAATCTTGTTTATCATTTATTGCACACAAGTTTAAAATTGCTTTATTTAATTGGACAGTCAGTAGATTATTATTTGGGGCTACATGTTCAGTTTAAAAATTTACTTTCAATGCACTTAAATCTTTAAAATTTACAACTTTCGAAATTGACCAAATTTTACTCCAAATTGTGAAGGACTCTGCAAATTTTACACAGCTATTGGAGTGTGGAATCCTGTTTCTCCACGATAATGGAAAACCGCATATCGGCAGACCAGTGAGGCACGTATTGACCGATTACAATAATGGTAAACTCTCTCTCATCCGCCATACAGTCCGGACATGGTCCACCAGATTACGATTTTTTCCACAAACTGAAAAATCCACCTCGGGATCAGCAGCGTTGAATGACCTGAACACAGCTATGAACCGACGCATAAAAGAGTTAAACTTCAAAGGAGAAATAAACGGTATTAAACAGCTACACAATGTTGGAATGCACACATTGAACCCCAAGGGGACTATTTTGAACGATGTTGATGTGCTAAGTAGATTGAAAAAAAGAAATGTATGACAATTAAGTAACTCTGTGCATTATTTCTGGGATCATCTACGAAATAATAATAATAATAATAATAATAATAATAATAATAATAATAATAACTTGTGACAGACACATTTGCTTCTCATGGGTGTGAGGACACAGTGGAACACCAGCAAATGAAAAGGCTGATTAACTGGCAAAGAGTGCTGCAGTTTCGAACTTCAATTTGAGCTGTAGTCTGTGTCCTTATTCATATGCAAAAATAGTAATATACGTTACAAGAGCGGTATGTTGACGTTTTCATGTTCGAGGAAAAATTAAAAAAGCTCAACTACGTTTCGCTTTTTCAATCTTTTCCTCGAACATGAAAACAAACATGCCGCTCGTGTATCGTACATTATTTTGTGCGAAGATCGTTTATTACGTACCTGAAAGACGAATTTCTAATTAGTTGCAATGAAATCTCCATCTTGGTTTCTGTTTAATGACAGCAACTTTAGAAAACAAAAATATCTATAATCCAGCAGGCCATGATATACG
Organism: Periplaneta americana; assembly: GCF_040183065.1. Classification (NCBI taxonomy): domain Eukaryota; kingdom Metazoa; phylum Arthropoda; class Insecta; order Blattodea; family Blattidae; genus Periplaneta; species Periplaneta americana. Next base: position 13,732,868 of record NC_091131.1, on the reverse strand, counting down.
TCTGTCTTTTTTTTTTTTCCCAGTCTATAAATGCGAACTTAAAACAAACGGTAAGGTTATGTAATGATTTATTTTTCATTTTAATATTTTAACAATATTATTTATATAACATATTGCAGTAATAACATCGGCATCTGGAATCTCGTTGATTTTTTCACGGCTTCCTTAATGTTACTTGTATCAGGAATGCAATAAGTTTCGTGGAGTAGTAGACTTTACTTAATTTTTGCAAATATTTAAAAACAATAATTAACATTGAAATTTAGGTGAAATTTCAGTGGTAAGTTTCCAATTTATAATTATTACTATGTTAAACGTCTCTAAAAATAATATGTTAAAAGGCTAAAGCAGTAAAATGAATGTCGCGCTTAAGCGGTAAGAAGAGGGAAATTGTTATGTGTGTTACGTTGGGAATACTGAATGTGGTATTTCACACTTACCGCGTATTGGTTCTGTGCGGAAAACAAGCAAATACGCACGATCTCGCACAAAGAAAAATAAATGAGCACATAATGAATAGGAGGAACAATCAGTGGCTATGCAGTACAAAGGGTTCAGTTACAAGACAAATCTTTTTTCCTAGCGTCGACACCCGCTTAAATATAACAACCAAATTATACCAGATTTTATACTGACATAATTTTTATCGGGTCATGGGAAATTTGGGTCTTATCTAGAACGATTTAAATTACATAAGGACAATGGCTATTTATGTACCTGTGAGGAACAGCAAACTGTGGATCACCTTTTGTTTCATTGTCCAGAGTTCGAAAACAGAAGATTTATTTTGGTCGGACATTTACATTTTTGTAATGTAATACTGTATATGACAAACCACTATTCAATGTGTTCACAAAAACGTTCTGTTATAAAGAGGGTTGTAATTTTATATGTAATATATTTAAGAACTTGTAAATAATTCAAATTATTGTAGTAGATATAAGTGTTAATTTTAAGTAGCAAGACTGGGTTACCCACGTCATTGTAATTTTATATGTAACTATAAAAATTGGAGATTTATCTTTCGAAGAGGTGGAAAAATTCAAATATCTTGGAGCAACAGTAACAAACATAAATGACACTCGGGAGGAAATTAAATGCAGAATAAATATGGGAAATGTCTGTTATTATTCAGTTGAGAAGCTTTTGTCATCCAGTCTTCTGTCAAAAAATCTGAAAGTTAGAATTTATAAAACAGTTATATTGCCGATTGTTCTGTACGGTTGTGAAACTTTGACTCTCACTTTGAGAGAGGAACAGACATTAAGGGAGTTTGAAAATAAGGTTCTTAGGAAAATACTTGGGGCTAAGAGGGATGAAGTTACAGGAGAATGGAGAAAGTTACACAACACAGAGCTGGACGCATTCTATTCTTCACCTGACATAATTAGGAACATTAAATCCAGACGCTTGAGATGGGCAGGACATGTAGCATGTATGGGCGAATCCAGAAATGCATATAGAGTGTTAGTTGGGAGGCTGGACGGAAAAAGACCTTTGGGGAGACCGAGACGTAGGTGGGAAGATAATATTAAAATGGATCTGAGGGAGGTGGGATATGATGGTAGAGACTGGATTAATCTTGCTCAGGATAGGGACCAATGGCGGGCTTATGTGAGGGCGGCAATGAACCTCCGGGTTCCTTAAAAGCCAGTAAGTAAATAAATAAGTAAGTAAGTAAGTAAGTAAGTAATATATTTAAGAACTTGTAAATAATTAAAATTATTGTAGTAGATATAAGTGTTAATTTTAAGTAGCAAGACTGGGTTACCCACATGAAATGAATTCTCATTATAATAATATAAACTCAGGCTATAACTATAACCCTAATGTACTTTCGGGTAAAATAGGGTTCAAGAAAATCGTATATTCTAATAAAATGTTAAATGTTATGTTTTATTTAACGACGCTCGCAACTGCAGAGGTTATATCAGCGTCGCCGGATGTGCCGGAATTTTGTCCCGCAGGAGTTCTTTTACATGCCAGTAAATCTACTGACATGAGCCTGTCGCATTTAAGCATGTCATCGACCTGGCCCGGGATCGAACCCGCAACTTTGGGAATAGAAGGCCATCGCTATACCAACTTGCCAACCAGGTCGACTCTAATAAATAACAATAATAATAATAATAATAATAATAATAATAATAATAATAATAATAATAATAATAATATTTCCCGTCTAAAAGTGTAAAGCATTACCATATAATTATGTCCGTAATTTACGAACTCCAACTCTTCTCCCACAAGAACTGTTTAATTTCCTTATCCCAAGAAAATAATCTGAATGGTCACCGGTTATAATTAAAATTATGATTATGCTTATGGAAGGGAGAGCAGAGGAGAAGAGAAGAAATTAAGTAAATGTAACCAGACTGACAACGGCTATTGTTTTGGTAGGCCAGGATTTTTATGTAGGATGGCTTGCAGAAACAATATAATATGCGTATCATCTTTATTTATGAAGCACACATTATGTTGATACATATCACAAATTGAACAGTTCCTACCTAAACAAGTTACACCAAGTGTTACAGCTATTCTATAATGTGAAATAAATGCGAGAATTTCCTCTTAGTAGTGTGTTTAAGTCGGAAGAAATTTATTCAACTGAACTACAGTTAAAAGGAATTACTTCTCAGTAGTGTATGTTTCACTGTTTCATTTAGCAAAACTATAAATAATAAAACTTCACTATCATGGTTTCATTAATAAAAGCACGTTTTCATTCGAATATTCTTTCCCTTAAGACTGTTAAAACTACAGTTATTCCTTTTTCATTAACTAGTAAACCTTATAAATTTCCTAATTCTCCTCTAAACATTAAACTACACAAATCTGATTGTCCCGCAATTTGCTGTAATTGTTCAATTATAAATGAATCTTCAGGGATTAAATATTTAGGAATCATTATTGATAAACATCTGAAAAAGGACAAACAAATTGACTATCTTTGAATATTAGGATGGGGTAGTACTTTAACTAACCTTAATCCGCTTTATTGATTGATTGATTGATTTTATTTATTTTATTTATTTACTCACTCACTCACCCACCCACCCACTTATTTATTTATTTATTTATTTATTTATTCATTCATTTATTCGTTTGTTCGTTCGTTCCTTCGTTCGTTCGTTCCTTCGTTCGTTCGTTCGTTCGTTCCTTCCTTCGTTCGTTCATTCGTTCATTCATTTATTTATTTATTTATTTATTCATTCATTCATTTATTCGTTTATTCGTTTATTCGTTTGTTCGTTCGTTCCTTCGTTCGTTCGTTCCTTCGTTCGTTCGTTCCTTCGTTCGTTCGTTCCTTCGTTCGTTCGTTCCTTCGTTCGTTCGTTCGTTCCTTCCTTCGTTCGTTCGTTCCTTCCTTCGTTCGTTCGTTCGTTCGTTCATTCATTCATTCATTCATTCATTCATTCATTCATTCATTCATTCATTTATTTATTTATTTATTTATTTATTTATTTATTACATAAGAAGAAGAATAATTAAAATTTGTTTAAAAAACCTATTGATTCTCCTACTAAAATTGTTTTTAGAATTTAAAGTCTTGAAAATAAATGAAATTTATATCAATGCATTATTATATTTTATACATAAGACGCTCGAGCGTGTAACATTGCAGGGCATAGTTGAGGATATTTCAACTAATATTTTCACTGGCAATATAGACTACATTACATGTAAGTTTTGTAAAATAAACGTAAAAGTGATAAAAACGGTGCACTGAAAGACAATGCAATACCAATAGGCACAGAAAGTGTGTTGAACGTAATCCAAAAGAATCAGAAGCATCAAAATCTGAAATTTATGAAGATATTAACTCGACGTTTAGCATGGAATTGTGTAGCCTACCATGATGTTCAGTGTCAACATCCCAATTAATAAATTATATAATCTACATTTTAGGGAATTTCTAAAAGTACATAGAAAATTAATGGGTTTCCAATACTAACAAGAGTAATACCAGTATAAAATGTATCACGGACTTATTTATTTATTTTGCTAATAATTGTAACATAAAATATAATATAAACAGAAAAACTTTAGCTCGCCCCTGAAAGAGTAGAACTCGTGCTCAGGGGCGGATTCCTGAATTGAAATTGAAATTTGTTTCATGTCTACTACGCAATAAGAATATATAAATTTAATTTTACAATTTTCCAATTTTTATAAGATCCATACATAACTCTTTAAATTTAATCCTAGAACTATTAGAATTGACAAGAGTAGGATACTTAAATATAAATTTGTTATATTATATTCTTGGGCCTAAGTTACTACTATGATTCAATACTGTAACAGTGTTGCATTTTGGTTCAAACAATCTTAAAGAATTCATACCTTTTGTTTCATAACTATGAGAATACAATTCAAAATTATTCTGATTTTTATGTATGAATTTTATTAATTCAATATAATAAATTTGCCTTATTTTAAGAACATTAAAGTCTAAAATAATTTTTGAGATGGAAAATCAATAGGTTTATGAATACATATTTTAATTATTTTCTTCTGTAATAAATAAAGTGGATTAAAATTGGATTTAAATAAGCTACCCCATCCTATAATTCCGTACATAATTACTGATTGAAATAAAGTTAAGTATATTGTGCGTAATAAACTTATTGACAAGTAATTCCTCAATAAAACAAAATAATATATTATTTTACGTAATTTATTACAAAGGTAATTAATGTGTTTGTTCCATTTTAAATGATTGTCGAAAAATATTCCTAAATATTTAACTTCAGAGGACTCCTTATGAAGGATAGTGTATAAGCAATAATTTTTTAGAATTTATCGCGCAACAAAAATACTTCACTCTTCTGGCATTGTAACATAGCTTCATTCTGACTGACAATTGAAGGAATTTTCGAGGAACTAAATTGTCTATCTCTAAAACACGTGAACATCATTCTATTTTTTTCTTTTCAGAAGTAGAGGAAATAAAATTGATGAAAATTAGTACGGAAATCCTGACTTCTGTGGACGATAAGAATTTCACACACACAGAAAGAAAAGATAAGAGTGTAATAAGATTAAAAAGTAAAGTAAGAATTACAAGCAAAACTACAGATTAGGCGTAAATTGTTACCGCACGGTTTTGAGTTTATCGATCTTCATAATTTTGAACCTTGAGTACAGATTCTCCAGAACCAGAAATCCCACAGCAATAGCAGCACCGTACGCCAGGACGAGCAAAGCCGGGTAGAAGTCCTGGATTCGAACACTGGTGAAGCTCTCAGCGTTCCCTTGACACTTCGGCAACTGGATTATCCAGTACTTTGTTTCTCGGTCCAGTATTCCGCTCTCTCGTAACCACCGAGTCCTGGAACATTCAGAACGAGTATTTAAAATTATACTTTTACTAGTGGCTTGTGCAGTAAATGCTGCAAACTAAGTTCATTAGAAGTTCAAATAAAAATTTTTCAGATTTATTTTCAATGAAGAATACCAGACATTTTGAAAGTCATTTGCTGCCGTAATAATGAAACAAACTCCCTCTGAATGATTTTTTATGACAAATATTTTTTTGAAACTATCCACCTTCAGTTTTTGAGTTTCAACGCGAAAACGCAAGTAACAATGTCAGGACGATCAGTGGGTTTTTCATATGGGAGAAAAGCAATAGCTATTTCAGGTCATTGTGGATTGTAGGCGAAAGTTAAAAAAAACGTCAGGTTTGCTATGCTTTCGAACAATAGACATAGCATCTTGGTATAGCTGCTGCTTGAAATGTAGAGGGTAAAATCATTTTATCCTGCTAAGAGATCTTGCTGAAATCATTTTGTAGGCCTCTTACTTTATCAGTAAGTACCTTTTGGTCTTTCCTTAGAAACTGTAATTTTTGCGCTCTCTCGAGCCAATACTGAAGAGAATGACGCATATAAATATCTCCACCACATCGCCATTAAGATATGAAAAATACCCAACTTCACTTGATTAATAACTATAAAAATATTTTATTTTTAATAAAAATATTATTTTACGTAAGTTTTGTAGTTATATACTATATAGCCGCCACTCAGTAAATTATAGAAATGAAAATCTAATTTAAGAAATTCTCTACATCTACTTACATAATCCCAAAAAGTTCCACTTTCATATCATCAATATAGCATTAATATGTATAATTAATGAAAAATAGTCACATCATGGCATTAACTATAATATTTCATTTCTAATGGTAATAATGTCATCAAACCACCTCAAGTTTTATAGATTTTAAATATCCAATACACAGCTGTACCCAGAAAATTACACACCGCAGAATCAGACCTGTAAATTATTTTTAGTAAGTCAGTTTTTAATAACCAATTGAATTTGAGCTCTAAATATGTCAGCAATTCTGCAGGTCATGGCCTTCGTGTAATATCCTATTGTTTATTGTAGTGTGTGTTTTGTTTTATATAGAAATGCAATTAGTTCTCAGAACTAACGAAAGATGGATTTTGGAAAATAGGAAAATTATGTAGGAAAATTAACGCTTCACTGAAAGTTACTATTTTTCTGAAAATCCTTGGATTCCAAGCTTCAGAATGAGGAGTCATTCTTTAAAATCCGTTCAGCCGTTTCGCCGTAATTTCCATTACCAGTTCAAATTATATATATAGATTGCGAGTGCTACGGTACAATCCACTTGGGCAGGTTGAAGTGTCAGTAAGGAGAGAGTTAAGTGTGGGACAAGTTGGAAGAGAAGGAACGGAGCAAGGAGGGCAACGAGAAAAAAAGTGAGGAAGAAGAGGGAAAGGTAGAGAAATAAAACGAGTAAGAAATACGGACCACTTAAAGCAGAGTTTGGAAGTTACGCATAAAAATTAATTAATACACGACACGTAAAATACGTGTAAAATGCGTAATTTGTGTGGTAAATATAAGAAATACAATACATTAATGTAATACAAGGTGGGTCAAAAGTTGCTTTCCTCCATATTTGTTCTTAGGTTTCATACTTTTATACATACAGGGTGTTTCTAAATTAGACCGACAAACTTTTGGAGCGGATAAATAACGTTCTTTAAAACATTTTTTGTTATGGAACCCATGGGCTAGGACGCTTCGTTTCATTGCAAGAGGGGTTTAATGCTATAGCTCGACCAACTACAAAAATACCTTCGACTTTTCCAATACTCACGTGGCCATGGAGGGGATACGTCATCACCAGGGAACGGATTTATATGGACTAAAATATATGAAATATGTAAATATATATGTAGTTATTTTTACCAAAATATGGAATTAAATATGGATTTTTACCAAAATATGGAATTAAATATGGACTTAAAATTATAAAAAAATGACTATGTACGTTAAATATTGGTACATTTTAATCAAACTAAACAAAAAATATAATGGACGTACCTTATCTTCCAATGTAGTTTCAACAAAACACAATTTTTATTGTCTGTTACCATAACAATAGGTTACAAACATTTCTTTCAAGTGCTGAAAAGTGAATCTTCTTCTATTGTCTCTGAGGATAGATTTATACTGACTAAAAGAGCGTTCGACGTCACAAGAAGTAACTGGTACATAATTCAATTTCACAATGTCTGCTGGGGATAAGTCCAAGTTAATCTTCACTGTTGATTCACCACTCATCACAGCAACAACCTTTTGTAGTTCTTCATATCCAGGGTTTTTTGAAAGTACAGTGTCCACCTTAGCTCTTACTGCATCTGCAACTTTACCTCTACCACGATTCAGTTGTTCCACAGTACTATTTATAATTTCAAAACTTTCAGATAGTGAAAGGTGCCTATTTTGGAGACTTTTGAGCGTTTTTATGATGCATGAAAATGTATGCTGAATGTGAGCTAAGTCATTCTTCACACTTATGTCACAGGTAACTGTTTTCGCAGTACCAATTGAGACTGCATCTTCAGAGTCCAATGCAAGGAGAACATTGTTAATAGAGTCTATATGTTCGGCATAATATTCAACTGCTTCTAGCCATGTACCCCATCTAGTTAAAATTGGCTTTGGTGGCAATGGAATTTCAGGGTACATTTCTTTCAACACGTTAACTCTACTGGGAGCTTTGAGAAATACTTTTTTCACTGATGAAATCAACAAATCTACTTTAGGGAAATTGTCTCTGACCACTTCTGCCACACGATGAAATGCATGCGCCACACAAGTAAAATGAGTCAATTTAGGATATACAACAGATAATGCTTGTCCAGCTTTGACCATATAAGGGGCAGCATCGCTAATAAAGAATAACACATTATCGTACATAATACCCTTTGGCCACAGGATACCCATAGCTTCGTTGAACAGTTTAACTATAGTTTTGTTATTGCACTTTTCTAGAACATCACAATGTAAAAGAATTCGTTCAGAATATTGTTCACTTAACAAACCGATAACTACATTACCAACAAGTCTACCTTCTTTGTCGGGAGTCTCATCAATGGAAACCCAAATTGAACTATCTTTAATTTCATCTCTTATCTTCTGTATTGTCTCATCGTAGATGGATGGAGCATACGTCTTCCTAAGTGTTGACTCATCCGGGATTGTATGTTGAGTATATTTTTCAAGGAATTCCCTGAAGACCTTATTCTTTAGTTTGTAGAGAGGAATATCAGCAGAGATGAGAGAACGGCACAGGTCGATGTTAAACTCAGATCTTACATTCGATGTTGTTGGTTGTGTTAAAAACAATTGTCTCTGCTTGGAATTTAGTTGTTTGTTGGCCTGATGTTTACTAGTTGTAATGTGTTGTTGCACCAGGAACTTTTGTGTAGATGATACTGCACACTGACACAGATTACAAAATAATATTTTATTGTCAGTTGATAAACCATCTTCTTTAAATTCTGAAATGTAACTTGTTAGTTTTGATTTTAAATTGACTGAATGACGTACTTTTGGCATATTTACCGTCTTTATAGTATGATTTACAAAACTGAACCTATGTGTACTCTGACTGGCATTTAACTGTTGAGCTGCACAACTGAAGTCTGTTAAAAATTTTAAATTAAATTAATACAGTTTTGTAACTTACTTTCCCATTGTTGATAGGACTGCTAATTTTCAAATAACTCTGATGTTAAAGGGATTACTGAACATGTGTTTAAATCTCTATTGTTGAAATGTATTTTTAAAAGTTAATGGAATTTTGTTTTGTTTTATTGTTAAACCTAATATAATATGGACTGTTTTATATGAAATATGGAAAATATATGGAAATTAACGAAAATATGTACTAAACTCTAAAATATGGAAAAATATGGAAAATAAAAGTAGGATTTTTCAACCCTACACATTGTGAAACATAAAGATAATGCAAAATATAAATTATATTAGCTTTATAAGTAAATATGTATTTACATATAAATCCTTTCCCTGGTCATCACTATACGAGCAGCTCGCTAGGCCGGGTTACACTAGTCGAACTCCAACTGTGGTAGACAATGACACTGCCCCTTCCTTCAAAACGTTTTTTTTTATCAAGCTGGCCGAAACTCCCGTAGCTTCCTTGTTGATATGACAACATTATATTTCAACTTAAATTAATTTTTTTTTCTCTTTTAAGGGGTTAGGTATATCTTACAGCAGAAACATTTTGGAAATATTAAACACTTTTTCCACCATTACTGTATCTTGTACAATAATGAAAATTGGTATGTGTAAAACACTGTCCTTCTGCTATATATATTTACGATTTAAAAAAATTATTTACATTTTTTTTTTTTTAATTCATTTCACTGTGCAGTGATGAAGCATTTCCCACATAACTTAAAAACTATTCAACATTTTGTGATGAAATTGTTTGTGTATTTATGTATGTTATATCTACAGTATGATGCAAGATCACTTCTCTACCTTTGATAGATTGTCTGATAAAATATAAATTAATTTAAAAAAATGGTCAAATATCAGTACTTTCTTCTAAAACAAAATTAAAAAAAATATATTATTTATAGGAATGTAGCACGGGAGAATGGAGAAAGTTACACAACACAAACTGCACGCATTGTATTCTTCACCTGACATAATTAGGAACATTAAATCCAGACGTTTGAGATGGGAAGGGCATATAGCACGTATAGACGAATACAGAAATGCATATAGAGTGTTAGTTGGGAGGCCGGAGAGAAAAAGACCTATGGGGAGGCCGAGACGTAGATGGGAAGATAATATTAAAATGGATTTGACGGAGGTGGGATATGATGATAGAGACTGGATTAATCTTGCTCGGGATAGGGACCAATGGCGGGCTTATGTGAGGGCGGCAATGAACCTCCGGGTTCCTTAAAAGCCAATAAGTAAGTAAGTTGAAAGAGCATGATATTGTAAACATGAATTTCAGTAATAAAATAAAAGAGAGAGAACATGAAAAATTGAACAAATGTATGAATTATGAGGGAAATGCTTCATCACTGCACAGTGAACTGCCACTATATTGAATTTGTAAAAAAAATATATATATATTTTTTTTTTAAATCGTAAAAATATATTTTTTAATATAGCAGAAGGACAGTGTTTTACTCATACCAATTTTCATTATTGTGCAAGATACAGTAATGGAGAAAAAAAATGTTGAATATTTCCAAAAATTTTAATGCTGTAAGCTGTACCTAACCCCTTAAACGGCAAACCGACGCTGTAAAACACCTCGACATTTCCCCTGTTAAAGTAAGTACAGTGCATATCCCTTTCAGTTCTTCAGTAAAAAATCTTGGCATTCACATGGATAATAATCTCAACTGGGACATGCAAATCACAGAAACCTGCAGAAAAGTATATTCTATTATCCATGTGCTAAAAAGGATAAATGTTCATCTCCCCTCTTGCTTAAAAAAGTCCCTTGTGCAGACACTTGCATTTCCCTATTTTGACTATGCGGACATTTTACTGACTGACCTCTCCAGCGACAACAAAATGAAACTTCAACGTGCTCATAATTTGTGTGTACGTTTTGTAAGCAATGTTCGTAAATATGATCATATTACCCCATCCCTGGAAGCAATAGGTTGGCTTAAACTAGATAAGAAAAGAAATTTACATTCACTTCTCTTTCTCTTCGAAATCTTGAACTCTTCTATTCCTTCGTACCTGTCGTCTCGCTTCACTTACCTTTCTTCCCACCATAATCTGAACACACGCTCTCGTCATGAAACAATACTAACAATACCATCCCATCGCACCTCCTCATACTCATCTTCTTTCACAATAGCCCTGCCGAGACTCTGGAATTCGCTACCTGCTAGCATCAGGGACTGTCGAAATAAAATTGAATTCAAACGAAAACTTACTAGGCTCTTGGTCAGTAATTGATTACTTGTAAATAGTTTCTTTAATCTATCACAAAATATTTCAATATTCAGTAATTTCATCACTATACAATTTTGTTATTCTAGATTTAATTTGTAATTCAGTAAATATAAAATATTCTTTGTTTCTCTATGATAAATTATCTAGCTTTAATTATTCAGGTAATCTTTTCGTACTTTGATTTTATTGTAATTGTAAATGTAATACTAATTGTAATATTATTTGTAATTGTGATTGTAAATTTAATACTAACTTAATTGTAATTTTATTGTTGATATTGTAGTTGGAATCTCCTGGTAGAGGGGCAGAGAAGGCCTGACGGCCTTATCTCTACCAGGTTAAATAAATAAATACTAATACTAATACTAAATACTTCGCAACGTTATAAATAATTTTACGCGAGTCACTTTTCGAAAGCTTGCCGCGCACATTTGGTTTCCCTTCCATTATTATAAATTACGATCTGTTTTAACTATACACAATACGTCGAAATGGAATATTAATAATTGATTTAAAAGTGAAAGATTGGACGCGGATACGAGTGCTGTTTAGGATAGTTTAGAACGTACTCGCTGCGAGACGTCTATCAGGGAGCGCATCTACAACACAACAGATCCTCCCCTACTATGACAACCTGCGCACGAACGAACACTGGTTTCTAGCGCAGGTTTTAATGTCAGCGGTCGGGCTATAACACCCAGTTTGTTTACTCTATCAGAGCAGCATTATTCTTCGACCCGGTTTGTTCATTCCCCGAGTTCGGTATCATGCATTGACCCAATTTGATTACTACCTGTGGTTTATGAAACCCCTGCTGACTCTGAAGAATATCTTGTAAGACGCATTGTCTCCGCAGTAGCTGAAATCAGGAATATGCCTGGCGTCTTTGAAAGGGTACGACCACAGTTTAGTATATACTGGATGTTCATTTCAAAGTGTGTCATGACGTCACTGTCGATGAGTCAGCGATTTGAAGCGAGTTTCAGATTTTATGTCAGAGAAGTTGCCTATTAATCTAGGCGTTCAATCTGAACTTTAGAACGTGTACAGTATAACTTGAACGTCGTAGCAACAGATGGCGGTCTGTTCGGTCTGTGTGCTACCATAACCTCTTTTGAACTGTTTTGCGCGGCCAAGTCGTACGCAGGTATTTATCATCGGTTGCGTACCACAACATTCCACAATACAAATCAAATGCTCCGTGTCCATGTTGACGGTCGAAATTAATGTCAACAAATACGTAAGTAATCGTCTTAACCCTCTCCCCATATCTCGACAGTAAGAAAAAACTCACCTCAATACATGTTTCGAAACAGTTCATATTCCTGCCACTACTGGCGTTACCGTACGTATCGGTAAGTACGCTTCAGAATGAACGCCGTACTTGCTAGGCAACTTCTCTGGCACGTAGGTAATACACCTCTGCGGAAGTGTAGGAAGATTGAATTCTCTAGGCTAATCGGCTAGCCACATGATGGCATACAGCGAGCCATGGCACACTTTGAACTGAACACCCAGTACAATTGCGAATCTCAATACTTACTAAATATGCGAACATAGACAGTTGAAATATGCATCCATAGATAGTTGCTAGCCACCAGTTTCGCTACTATCGCCTCATCACAGACTCTTTCCCTAGCAGACGATAAAATGTATTTTACTTTTGATATCGTGTTCTTTTGAAAAATAACACCTTCCTTCCACTATTGAAATACGAAATACATAAGGTTTATATATTATTTTCATAAAGTATATATTATATTTTATAAACTAACCTTCCTGGATCTTTCGGAAGGATAACTCTGACTTTTTTTTCTTAGAATTTATAGTACTACAAACTTCTCCTCGTCCCATATTATTACTCAAATTACTGTATTTTAGCCATTTACAGTTATTACAACCGATAACGAACATTTCACAGTTTACACAACTTTTCACAACAATGCCACATACGGCACAGTCAATGCCTTTTCGATCTAGACCAGGCCGTAATGTTTGTTGGGGTTTTCTATTTCAGTGTATGGAGCTCAGTGAAATATTATAACTTTATTGCTTATCATTGCTAAGTTTTATTTAGTGTAATGTGTCCATGAGTTCCGTTTACTTCTTGTTGCAAAATATGTTGCAGAAATAATTACAAAACTGTGTTATTTTAATGTGAAGAGAATTTTACATGTTAACATAATCTTTTCGTATCAACATTTTAAGTTTAGAATGGAAGCTATTTTGAGGTTTAATAAAAAAGAATTTATATTGTGATTTTAATATAGCACATCTACCTTCCTTGATAAAGACAGACAATTTATCATACCACTCTTATGAAATTAGTGCACGTACTATTGTTACTTCGTCTCTTAGGTAGTAGATAAATACAATAATTCAATACTCAATTGTAGTATTAAAATACAGACAAATTGAATGTGCGTAGTATCATACAAGACATTATGCTTAATTATAATGTATAATTACGAATTTAGGAATATAAGATATAGTAAACATAACCTATAATATTTCCATATGAATGGCAGGGCATTGGAGACCACTAAAATTAGACAGAAAGGGGCAACTGGTACAGTAAACATAACCTATAATTTCAACATATCTAAATATTCGTGCGGTGCAACTGAAAATTATTGAATCGTGCATAAATGAATGTTCAATAATTTCGCAATATTTAATCGAAACAAAGGCAGGTAGGTCTATTACACATACGAACAACGTAATTTTCACACCAAAAATAATATTACACCTTAACTCGCAAGGAATTATGTCTGAAGTGTCTCCTAATCATTGTTTTAAATTTTATTAATGCAATTACACTACATTTTAGAGAAATATATGTTACTTTTTATGCATTCCAATTAATTTATATGGTTGAAACGCCGCCCTTCGTGATTGGGTTAAGCGAGTCACATGGTCTGCCTTACGGCCTGTATTAGATCACGATGACAGTGACACAGTCTATTGTTCCTAGTACACACAGCGCTCCAAGCGGCTAGCAACTATCGCGAGAAATGCAAAAAATCACCCCAAGCTTCGCGACTGTGTATACTAGACTGTGGTACGACGAAGTATGGCACGTCGATGCAATCTTGTCTGGAAATCAATGCACGTGTGTCCAGCACTTGTAGTGATGATACAGTAAAGCAATGGAGCCATCCTTCTAACTTGTGAGTGTTTTCTCTTTACATTCGATTTGTTTTCTTTGTGTTTTCCTGTATATTTGGTCAATAAATTGTGCGTGTAACATTAATGATTTGTTTGTTCACTTTTCACGTAACTAATATTTATCTTGAAAAAGACAGCAAGAGATTCAATGGAGCCTTAGCCTGTGAAGTCCACTATCATCTAACTAATGATTTCAATTCCTTCCTGTACGATCGAATGACATAAACCCCTCTTGCACTAAAAGGAAGTGTCGCATAATTCATCATCATCATCATCATCATCCTGGCAAGTACTAGTCCCAAAAGAACTGTTACGGCCTGAAAAAGCGATTTTCTTGCATCTTTTCATAGGTCGACCAAGTGACCGTTTCCCATTTGGACGATACTTCATTATTGCCTTAGGGATGAAACCATTCTTGAGACGTGTTCCTTCCAGTTTAACTGATATCTGGAGATATAGTCCAGTATTGATGACACATTAAGTTCTTGAAGGATATCTTCATTTTTCTTCCGATCCCATTTAGTGTAGCCAGCTGTTCGGCGCATGAATCTCATCTCGCAAGCTGTTAGTCTGCTTTCATCTTTTGTCCTTATAGTCCACGCTTCACTCCCATAACATAAGACTGGTCGAGCTACTATTTGATAAAGACGAGTACGAGTTGATTTTTGTACTAATGAAGGTTTTAAAACTGTGTTAATAATAATAATAATAATAATAATAATAATAATAATAATAAGATTTATTAAACGCAATGTGTACATTGTTACATTTTAGTCAAAACTTGCCTTCTTTTGCGTAGAACGTTAGTGTCTCAGACCTTGCTTGGCAGGTTAGTATATGATACTGACTGCAGCTGTGCCCACAGAGGGTGCAGATGCACTGCTCTGAGGCCGAGTGGTATCCTCGTTTGGCACAGATCCTATGGTGGAACCCGTGGGCCGCCGTCCTCGTGAAGACGTGACGTAGCTCGAAGTTAGGCTTCTTCCACTCTTCCGTGTTCATGGCTGGCGTCTGAAGGAATTCCTGGTCCACGCCTGCTGCTTTTTCTTCTCTGTCCCTAACGTGGGCCTCATATGCTGGTGTAGGTTGAAGGCCGTTGCTCGTCATCAGCTCTCTTACGAAGAAATCCGTGTCCATTAATAGGTATACCAGCCTCGTTTGCGTTGTTCTTGACACTTGAAGAGCTCTTTTTAGGTATGACGCTTCACGGCTTCTAGCTTCTTTAGGTTCGCTGAGGTTAAGTGAACCCATATATTTTTCAGCGCGTAGCTAACTATTGGAGCGATCTTGATGTAGAAGAGGCGCAGGGCTGTGGTCGTGGAGAGCTTTTCGAGCTTCTTTATGTCGTACGTAGCCTTGATCGCCGCCGAGCATCTTTCTTCTATGTGCTTAGTAAATGACTTCCCTGTCACTTGCAGTGTTAAGCCCAGATATTTGTACGAGTTAACAATTTCCAGTTTCTCATTACCATATGTGAAGATGTCCGATCTGGAGACGTTTCCGCCTTTTCTGAACTTCATGACCTTTGTTTTCTCTGTATTTATATCTAGGCCATTCCTTCTTGACCATACATGGAGTCTGCTAAGCCCTTCCTGTAATGCCTCTCTGTTGCTCGACATCATAACCATGTCGTCTGCATACAGGAACATAGGCAGGTTTACTGCTACCTCTTGTATGACATCGTGTGTTAGCAGGTTAAACATCATCGGGCTAAGAGGGTCCCCCTGGAGAACGCCATTAGTCTGGGTAATAGGTCTGGAGTGGCTCACTTTGTCGCTAACCGTTAGTAGGTTGACACTCAGGATGTTCTCTATGAGTGGCAGGTTCGGGTTTTCCTCTCCCAGGATGCGGCGTAGTTTATCTACCATGATAGTCCTGTCCACTCCGTCGAACGCTTTCACGTAATCTCTGAAAATGGCATATATGTAGCCTCCGGCCGTGGCGGTAGCTTCCCATATGGTGTCGAGCACGGTCTCAATTGACTGAGTTGTGGATCTGCCGGCTATAAATCTATTAATGATGCCCACTGATTTGTTGAATTTTACAATTTTCTCTGATAAACCCAAATTTTCAACAAAAGAAAGTTCATATCCTAAATAATTAAACTCATTAACTCTTTCCAAAATTATGTTATTTAAACAAATTTTGCTTGGTGTTGGGTATTTACCATCAAAAGGCCATCATTTTTGTTTTGTTAATGGATATTTCCATTGACAATTTTTTAGCTATTAAATTTAAATTATGTACTGACCATTGCGAATCATCTTCAGATGTTTTTAGTAAAACAAGATCATCTGCCAACGTTATTACATCTAATTTTAAATTTCTATTAATGGTTATATATCCGTGTTTTGTTTCTCTTTTTTGTTTGTCGCATAATTAAAAATGCAATGTATTTAATATTGAACAAATTTATAAGTATACGCTGTTAAAATTTTATCATAAAAATCGTAATAAGTTTGTATTACAGACACACAATTATGACACAAGACGAAATATTAATTCAACATTACTAGAACCTAAATGTCTCACATCTGCTGGTCTAAAGTACAGCATAAATTTTGGCCCTCGGTTGTACAATGCTTTAACTAAATTACACCCAGAACTTCTAACATGTAACCCACTAACATATAACAAGAAAATTAGAAACGTGTTAATATCTTCAATTTGATTAAATAAATGTATAGCCTATGTGTATGAATTAACCAACCTATATTATATTTGTATTCTATAATTTTGAAATATATATTAGTCCTACTTTTCACGTGCGATATTATTCTTCTATAGTGTTAATATTATATTATATAATTCCATTGCCGCTATAATTATATTTTAGTTCCTATTTTATTTTACTTATTTATTTATATTATTATTTTTTATTTTAATATTATATCTGAACTGCGACCGTGCACGAGCGCTGCTCATTCGGTCTCAAATTTTGTTAATACTACTGTATCTTCTTTTTATATTGCTTGTATTATTTTATTTGTATTTCTCTTTGTTTGTTTTGTAATTATATTTCTTTATTCCGTATATTTGAAATAAATAAAATTGAAAAAAATAAACATAATTCAAAATGTAATTTTTGTCACGTAAGACAATAATTTAAAACAGACTTCAAATAACCGTTGATCTGCACAAACTGAAAGTAAACGCGAGAAAAAAAGAGATTGACAGATTATGAACGAAGAAGAAGATAAATTAAACTTACGAACGCATGAAGTATTCTTTAAGCGCAGAACCCTTCTGTACAGCGATGGCACTTTGAAATGAAGGGTACATATCAATCGTCTTGAGTTTGCACTTCTCGTGCTCTTCGAAAGTGTCTAAGATGAGCTTGTAGGCGTCCGCATCCCCGTGGAAGGCGTGCATTCCTTGACGGATCCTCTTTACTCCGACCTCCGAGGAGGTGAAAGCCTGGCTATGAGGTTTTGTTAGAATTTTCGTATAGTACAGTCTTTCGACGACGGGGTCTGTAGTTTCCTGTGACAGAAAATAACAGAAAAATATACTACTAGTAGCATAAATATCATCTGCTATTATATTCTATTAAAGATTTGGTGGGAACTAACAAGGGAACCATGCCAGATCTTTGAGCTTGAATTTAATGAAAATGCATATTTAAGATAATATTTAAGGCCAGGATGGTGCAGAAACTTGAGAGACTCATTGGCAATAGACTAATAAATAGCATTCTAGAAGAAGACTATACAGGATGATTCACGAAGATTTATTGACAAATCAACAGTAACAAAACTAATAGATAGCATTCTAGAAGAAAACTATACAGAGTGATTCACAAGGATTTATTGACATATCAACAGTCACAAGAATAATAGATAGCATTCTAGAAGAAGACTATACAGGGTGATTCACGAAAATTTATTGACAAATCAAGAGTTAAAAGACTAATAGATAGCATTCTAGAAGAAAACTATACAGGGTTATTCACGAGGATTTATTGACAAATCAACAGTAACAAGATTAATAGATAGCATTCTAGAAGAAAGCTATACAGGGTGATTCGCGAGGATTTATTGACAAATCAATAGTAAAAAGACTAATAGATTTCATTCTAGAAGAAAACTATACAGGGTTATTCACAAGGATTTATTGACAAATCAACAGTAACAAGACTAATAGCATTCTAGAAGAAAACTATACAGGGTGATTCACGAGGATTTATTGACAAATCAACAGTAACAAGACTAATAGATAGCATTCTAGAAGTAAACTATACAGAGTGATTCACGAGGATTTATTGACAAATCAACATTAACAAGACTAATAGCATTCTAGAAGAAAACTATACAGGTTGATTCACGAGGATTTATTGACAAAGCAATAGTAAAAAGACTAATAGATAGCATTCTAGAAGAAAACTATACAGAGTGATTCACAAGGATTTATTGACACATCAACAGTAACAAGACTAATAGATAGCATTCTAGAAGAAAACTATACAGAGTGATTCACGAGGATTTATTGACAAATCAACAGTAACAAGACTAATAGCATTCTAGAAGAAAACTATACAGGATGATTCACGAGGATTTATTGACACATCAACAGTTAAAAGACTGATAGATAGCATTCTAGAAGAAAACTATACAGAGTGATTCACGAGGATTTATTGACAAATCAACAGCAACAAGACTAATAGAATTCTAGAAGAAAACTATACAGGGTGATTCACAAGGATTTACTGACAAATCAACAGTAACAAGACTCATAGATAGCATTCTAGAAGAAAACTATACAGGATGATTCACGAGGATTTATTGACAAATCAACAGTAACGAGACTAATAAATAGCATTCTAGAAGAAAACTATACAGGGTGATTCACGAGGATTTATCGTCCCTTATGGAGCTTATTTCCGAAGACATTCTAAGCAAAAAAAAAGCATATAAACATTTATCCTAATCTCAATATTTTCAGAATTACACTAATTTGAAGTTGCTTGTAAAATACCGTTATTCTTGAGTTTTAAGGGTAAAAGAATATTACAGATAAAGAATGAACTATTCAGGAGTATCATTTCTTTCATTAGCTAGTGTTCTGAAGCTAAAAATGTGTACAGAATTTTTTTTTTCGATTTTTAAGTTCACACTTTCATTTTCTTACGCACTTATCATAACAATTGTTACAAATCACGCCACTCTTGTAAACTCTTTAAGACTGTACATTAGGATGCATAATCAAACTGTAAAGAGTCAAGTTCCTAAAGTCATATGATTTGCAACAATTTTTGTGATAAGAACGTAAGAATGATGTCATTTTTAGTAAAAAATTGAAAAATAAAATCTGTACAAAGCAATCAACAACACAGTTTTAGCTTCAGAACACTAGCCAATTAAAGAACTGACACTACTGAATAGTCCATCCTCTATTTGTAATATTTTTTCACCCGTTAAACTGAAGAAAAAAGGTATTTTACTAACAACTTCAAATCAATGTAGCTTTGAAAATATTGCGATTAGGACACATGTTTATATGACATTTTTTTGCTCAGAATGTCTTCGGAAATAAGTTCCGTAAGTGACGGTAAATCCTCGTGAATCACCCTGTATACAAATATGTGAAAATATCAGTCAAAATGGATACGTCCAACAAATGGAGTACTGCAGGACGAAGTTCAGTTCTCTTTAAAGGTACGGTCACACATCGCTACTTTTGCTGCGCAACTTTTGTACTGCAGCTGCAAAAGTTGCGTGTCGTGTTCACACGTAAGCCAAAAGTAGTGCGCTGCACGCTACTTTTCGTGCTGTGCAACCCGAGTGCTGCAAAAGTTGCAACTGGAGGTTGCGAGTCTGTTCACACACAAGGCGCTACTTTTGCAGCCGCAGTCATGCTGCAGGCTTCCATCTCCGTGTTGACTTCTCAATATACATTTTGTTGTTATGTTCGCATTATTAATAGACTCATGTGAAAGCTTCCTTATCTATTATTTGCTTTTCTGTCGTATCTAGTATTCAGAAATTGACATTATTTTTACTATAAAGCCTATATACTTAAATGATAAGCAACAGTATATTCACGTAATCAATGTTGGCAACCCTCCTGTTTGGAACTACGCTACGGAAAATTTAAAAAATGAATTATATTCAGCAATTATGCTCAGACTGTGTTGTTTATTTAATAACTGTTACAAATAATTTATTTTCATCACATTTAACATTAAAATATATCCAAACAATAAAAGTATCATTGGCACATTTGGGAGGTAACACTTGGCAGTGGCGTAGCATGAAATTTTGAGCAGGGGAAGCTAACTCAAGTTGTCTTTCATGCAATATGAGAAAACGTATTACAAAAATACAGTCTTAAAATAAATAGTAGTCAATTTCAAGTCAGCAGTCGAAGATTGGTTGGAACCTCGTAAGTAACACCAATAAGGCATGACCTCAAATGATACGTAGTAAAATATGATTTCACGGTTTACACATATCTCTAACAAATAGACACGTATACGTATAACATTAGCTCACTCCCTGTCATACTTAGAGAAATCACAATATTAGTATCATTACGTAAGTATGCGTTTGTCTTTTGGTTGTGTCCTTCATTGACAGCAAGGGAGTCGGTCATTTGTTTTTTAAATCACACTTTTGTTCGTAAGTCAGTCTTGATAATACAATTGTCCTAAAAAATTCAAGTAAATTAGTGTCAGGAACTGTTATTTCGCTCATTATTTATTATATCAACCACAATGGACACTAACACTTCAACTGAACACAACTGACGAAAAGGGATAACTCGGAAACTAGTTATTTTAAATGTTAAAGCTAGCTTCTTGCGAGCCTTGCAACTAGGGTAGCTTAGTTAGAAAGGGATGGAAAATCTGCGGGGTGGATTACACAGAAGAAACCGGTCTGCTTGGAAGCTGGTGTGTGCAGGTTTCTTGTTTACTGCTGCATCACAAATCATCCTGGGCTGCCGCATCGCAATATTTAACGCGTAAATATAAATTCTATTAAAATTAATAAATAATTTTGTTCATAAACTGCAGGTTTATTATGAAATTATTATTAACTGGGGAAGCTAAGCTTTTTAGTTTACATTGACGCTACGCCACTGAACACTGGTCGCAACCGCAGCAGAAGTTTCAACAAAACCGATATCAAAAATGCTGCGGCTGCAACCCTGAGAACCCTGTTCACACGTCGCTACTTCTAAGCTGCGCGCAGCGTGGAAAAGTAGCGAGCAGCAGGTTCGGCAGCTGCTACTTTTCGGGTTGCACCGTTGTTCATACGTCGCAGTACGAGAGTTGCGTAGTTTTTTGTACTGCAGCGCTGCAAAAGTAGCGACGTGTGACCATACCTTAACGCCTACACACATGGTGTGACTAGAGAAATCGCAAGACATGCATATGCGGGATGTAATTTCACAGTGCATTTAACAGTACTTACTTTAATATAGCCGATGTTAGGGTTGAAATCTTTCATAGTCAATTCGAAGGGACTGTCTACTAAGTCAGCCAGAGTCTGAATGGCTGAGTATGTTGTTTGCAGCAGCGAGATGATGATGGCGGAGTAGGACACGGTCACGAATAAGGACAGCATCAACATCGATAGGAATAAAATTCTTGAAGAAAGATTCTTCGGGTCCCGTGATGTGCCTGTCGAAAAGACGTAAGGTGCATAATTTATGTAGTTATTAAATTGTCTACCTAAGACACTTTTGGCAATTACTTCAGTTACAGTTTTGCTTGTAATATTATATTTTAAGGCGATGCGCTACTGAAAATAGTCAAATTTTGACAAATTTAATTTACATTTTTTTTTATTTTCGCGCTAAAGATATACGGTTTGATGAGGAATATTTCGTGAAAATTTTATCTCAATAACTTAATAAATTATGATTATAGTAATAATAATAATAATAATAATAATAATAATAATAATAATAATGTTTTTCACACATCTTTACAATAATGTAAATATTCAAAAGAAACTCTCTCTTGTGGCATTATGGATTCCATTTTCTTAAATATGTGGAAATATTCCAAAGACGACCCTTCTCAGTGGCCTGTCACAAGCCACGTGTTTCACACATCTTTATAATAATGGAATTATTCAAAAGAAAACCTCTCTCTTATGGCATTATGGATTCTATTTTCTTAAATATATGGAAATATTCCCAAGAAAACCTCTTCTCAGTTATCAGTTACAAGGCAAATGTTTCACACATCTTTATATCTAGTGACATTATGGATTCCATTTTCTTATATATATGGAAATAGTCCCAAGAATACCCCTTCTCAGTGACCAGTCACAAGCCACGTGTTCACACATCTTTATATCTAGTGACATTATAGATTCCACTTTCTTATATATATGGAAATAGTCCCAAGAAACTCCTTCTCAGTGACCAGTCACAAGCCACGTGTTTTACACATCTTTACATCTAGTGACATTATGGATTCCAATTTCTTATATATATATATATATGGAAATAGTCCCAAGAAACTCCTTCTCAGTGACCAGTCACATGCCAAGTTTTTCATACATCTTTACATCTAGTGACATTATGATTCCACTTTCTTATATATATGGAAATAGTCCCAAGAAACTCCTTCTCAGTGACCAATCACATGCCAAGTGTTTCACACATCTTTATATCTAGTGACATTATGGATTCCATTTTCTTAGATATATGGAAATATTCCAAAGAAAACCCCTTCTCAGTGACCAGTCACAAGCCACGTGTTCACACATCTTTATATCTAGTGACATTATGGATTCCATTTTCTTAAATATATGGAAATATTCCCAAGAAAACCCTTCTCAGTGACCAATCACAAGCCACGTGTTTCACACATATTTATATCTAGTGACATTATGGATTCCATTTTCTTAAATATATGGAAATATTTCCAAGAAAACCCCTTCTCAGTGACCAATCACAAGGCACGTGTTTCACACATCTTTACATCTAGTGACATTATGGATTCCACTTTCTTATATATATGGAAATAGTCCCAAGAAACTCCTTCTCAGTGACCAATCACAAGGCACGTGTTTCACACATCTTTATAGCTAGTGACATTATGGATTCCGTTTTCTTAAATATATGGAAATATTCCCAAGAAAACCCTTCTCAGTGACCAATTACAAGCCAAGTGTTTCACACATCTTTATATCTAGTGACATTATGGATTCCATTTTCTTAAATTATATGGAAATATTTCCAAGAAAACCCTTCTCAGTGACAAATTACAAGCCACGTGTTTCACACATCTTTACATCTAGTGACATTATGGATTCCATTTTCTTAAATATATGGAAATATTTCCAAGAAAACCCTTCTCAGTGACCAATTACAAGCCACGTGTTTCACACATCTTTACATCTAGTGACATTATGGATTCCATTTTCTTAAATATATGGAAATATTCCCAAGAAAACCCTTCTCAGTGACCAATCACAAACCACGTGTTTCACAAATCTTTACAATGATGGAAATATTCAAAAGAAAACCTCTCTCTTGTGGCATTATGGATTCCATTTCCTTAAATCTACACAAACTCACCTTCTTGGCAGACGACCGCTATTGTCGTCATCACAGCATCTGCTATCGTCGTAGGTTCCGTAGTATCTGAATGATCCATCTGTCTCTCAGCATTTTGAACGATGAACATGGCAACGGTCAAGACAGCCAACACCACAAAGTAAGTCAGCCACACTGATGGAGTGAATGGCAGAGTGTAGATGTTTGTTATATCTGATAGAGATGGCTTCAGGAAAATGAATGTCCCTCTGAAAGTAAAAAATGAATCTCCTATTCACAAAACATAACGATTCTATACGTATTATTCATCATTACATTCATTATGTACAGACTACAGAGCATTCCTATGCATACCGGTCCCACTTCACCCTGTATTGCAATGGTGACCAACTCAACTGCCCTAGAAATGGAACGTAGAAAGATGTAGAAATGTAAAAGATGTTCAAAAGATACCTATCTTTGAAAATTACGTTTTGCTGTCAACAATCGAAATATATGTGGAAAAGATAAGAGCCTAAAATATTACAATCTTTAAAAAAATGAAACACAAATACCAACACATCCGATTATTAAAGAGTCCTCTGAAGTTAAGTATTTAGGCATAATTTTCGATAATCATTTAATATGGAACCAACACATTAATTACCTTTGTAATAAATTACGTAAAATAGTATATTATTTTGTGTTAT
This sequence comes from Periplaneta americana, assembly GCF_040183065.1. Lineage (NCBI taxonomy): Eukaryota > Metazoa > Arthropoda > Insecta > Blattodea > Blattidae > Periplaneta > Periplaneta americana. Next base: position 13,708,206 of record NC_091131.1, on the reverse strand, counting down.
TGAGGAATTACTTGTCAATAAGTTTATTACGCACAATATATTTAACTTTATTTCAATCGGTAATTATGTATGGAATTATAAGATAGGGTAGCTCATTTAAATCCAATTTTAATCCACTTTATTTATCACAGAAGAAAATAATTAAAATATGTCTTCATAAATCTATTGATTTTCCATCTCAAAATTTGTTTCTAGACTTTAATGTACTTAACGTAAGACAAATTTATTATATTGTACTAATAAAATTCATACATAAAAAACGAAATAATTTTGAATTGTATTCTCATAGTTATGAAACAAAAGGTATGAATTCTTTAAGATTGTTTGAACCAAAATGCAACACTGTTACAGTATTTAATCATAGTAGTAATTTAGGCCCAAGAATATATAACAAATTTGTATTTAAATATCCTAATCTTGTCAATTCTAATAGTTCTAGTATTAAATTAAAAAAGTTATGTATGGATTTTATAAAAATTGAAAAATTGTAAATTTAAATTTATATACTATAATTGCACAGTAGACATAAGACAAATTGTATTGTATAATTATTAATTTCAATTCAGGAATCCGCTCCTGAGCACGAGTTCTACTCTTTGAGGGGCGAGCTAAAGTTTTTCTGTATATATTATATTTTATATTACAATTATTAGTAAAAAAAAATAAATAAATAAATAAATAAATAAATAAATAGATAGATAGATAGATAGATAGATAGATAGATAGATAGATAGATAGATAGATAGATAGATAGATAGATAGATAGATAGATAGATAGATAGATAGATAGATAGATAGATAGATAGATAGATAGATAGATAGATAGATAGATAGATAGATAGATAGATAGATAGATAGATAGACAGACAGACGGATAGACGGATAGACGGATAGACGGATAGACGGATAGACGGATAGACGGATAGATAGATAGATAGATAGATAGATAGATAGATAGATAGATAGATAGATAGATAGATAGATAGATAGATAGATAGATAGATAGATAGATAGATAGATAGATAGATAGATAGATAGATAGATAGATAGATAGATAGATAGACAGACAGACAGACAGACAGACAGGCAGGCAGGCAGGCAGGCAGGCAGGCAGGCAGGCAGGCAGGCAGGCAGGCAGGCAGGCAGGCAGGCAGGCAGGCAGGCAGGCAGGCAGACAGGCAGACAGACAGACAGACAGACAGATAGATAGATAGATAGATAGACAATGTCAATGTTCCAAGTTAACGCGTTAGTCTACGTTGAACTCACATTTTATTTCCAAAGCATCTTCAGATTTCACAACCCCAATTGTTAACGAGGTATCTATGTTTGTTTAGTGTACAAACAATGAAGCAAGCATTTTCGTTGAATAGCTACTACGAACTTGATGGCTATGTACTACGCAGCATTGGATCGTGACTTCTGATGTCAAATGCGGCCATTTAGTCAACAATCTATAGTCGCGTCGCTCTTATTTCCGGCAACCAATCACGTCGCAGGTCAGCTCCATTTAAACGAGTGCGTCTTGTGATTCGTTGCATTTCCTAAGGCTCGATAAATCTATACATACATACATATATATATATATATATATATATATATAATTTGAACTGGTAATGGAAATTACGGGAAAACGGCTGAACGGATTTTAATAAATGACCCCTCATTTTGAAGCTTGGAACCCGAAGTTTTTCAGAAAAAATAGCAACTTTCAGTGAAGCATTAGTTTTCCTACATAATTTTCCTATTTTCCAAAATCCATCTTTCGTCAGTTTTGAAAACTAATTGGATTTCAATATAAAACAAAACACACACTACAATAAACAATAGGATATTACACGAAGGTCATGACCTGCAGGATTGCTGACATATTTAGAGCTCAAATTCAATTGGTTATTAAAATAATTTATAAGTTTGATTCTGCGATGTGTAATTTTCTGAGTAGAGTTGTGGTGTATTTTTTATTAAAATCTACAAAATTAGAGGTGGTTTGATGACATTATTACCATTAGAAATGAAATATTATTATAGTTAATGCAATGATGTGACTACTTTTCATTAATATTATACATATTTGATGATATGAAAGTGAAACGTTTTGGGGTTATAGAATAGAGAATATCTTAAATTAGTTCTTCATTTCTATAATTAACTGAGTGACAGCTATATAGTATATAACTACAAAACTTACGTAAGATAATAATATTGTTATTACAAAAATATTTTTATAGTTATTGATCAAGTGAGGTTGGGTCTTTTTCATATATTTAAGGGCGGTGTGGTGTAGATATTTATATGCGTCATTCTCTTCAGTATTGGCTCGAGAGAGCGCAAAAATTACAGTTCCTAAGGAAAGACCAAAAGGTATTACTTACTGATAAAATAAGAAGCCTACAAAATTATGTAGTCTCCCGATCATTTCAGCAAGATCTCTTAGCAGAATAAAATGATTTTACGCTCTACATTTGAAGCTCTATATGCAGCAGCAATAGCCCTACCAAGATGCTATGCTATTGTTCGAAAGCATAGCAAACCTGACATTTTTTTTCAGTTTCACCTAGAATCCACAATGACCTGAAATAGCTACTGCTTTACTCCCACATGAAAAACCCACTGATCGTTCTGACATTGTTACTTGCGTTTTCGCGTTGAAACTCAAGACCTGAAGGTGGATAGGTTCAAGAGAAAGTATCTGCCATAAAAACCATTCAGAGGTAGTATGTTTCATTATTACGGAAGGAAATAACTTTCTAAATGTCTGGTATTCTTCATTGAAAATAAATCTTAAAAATTTTTATTTGAACGTCTAATGAACTTAGTTTGCAGCATTTGCTGCACAAGCCACTAGTACTGAATATAATCGCCCGTCATTTTGGTTCTTTCATTGGCGTTCGCAGAAAGGACACGAGGACGCTATATGCCGCACCATTAAACATTATCATGTCATAGCTTCTATGAGACTCAAGCAATTGCGCTGTAACTTTCAGGATTCACGGATATACGTCTAAGGAAAACATAGAAAGAAAATTTTATTTAAAAATCTGTTTTGGAAAGTGAGAAAAAAATTATTACCTCGAATTGAGCCGTCAAAAATAGACACTGATATGGTAAGCAACAAACTTTATTTTTCAAATTAGATAGGAGGTTTAGAAAGAATGGAAATTACTTCTAAAAGTAATCAGAGAATAGGACATGTGATGATTAAGAAGTAAATTCATGTAATCCAACAGAACAATTACTTTTATTTAGGCTTACTCCATACGAAGTTTGTTACTGTGAAGGTAAAACTTATCTGCTTACTCATTTTTGCCAATCTCCCCGCTGTAGTCTACAACATCCATACGCTTCTTTCTGTACTGGAAACCTGAGGATGACATGTCAACTTTCCTCTGCTGAAGTAACCCCACCGCGCCGTTATAGAAGATTCCGGTTGAAGTCACGTTTATGGGGAATCCCCAGAACGAGGTTGGAGTGACGTTTAACCTGCACAATCAAATGCTACAGCCTGTAATTTATCAAGGATATTTTTGCAAATTTAAATGCACATTTATTACACATTACAATCGGGAAAGTATAAAAATACATATTAAATATAATATAAACAAAAATACATTAAAAGCTATTATATGTAGATCAAACAAAAATGAACATATCAAATATTTAAACAAAGCAGAAACATAAATTAAAGAGAAAAATTCCCTCTGGCGCCGGGTTTTCAGCTCTACGTGCTGACGCTTTATCCACTAAGCCACACCGGATTCCACCCCGGCGTCGGAAGAATCGTCTCATTTTTAAGTTCCAACTCTTAGGTTCCCTGTAGTGGCCGCCCTCTGCACTACGTCATAGATATCTCTGAACCTAGGACCGAAGTCCACACATGTGCTGAGGTGCAGTCGTTATGAGTGACTAGTTGGCCGGGATCCGACGGAATAAGCGCCATCTTAAATCACGAAGTGATTTACGCATATCATATATATTATTTTAATGTACCGAAGTACATATGATATTTCCATGCAGATATTCTGCGTCATCATACGATGAAAGAGTGATGGAACGGAGAAAAATTCTCTCCGGCGCCGGGATTTGAACCCGGGTTTTCAGCTCTACGTGCTGACACTTTATCCACTAAGCCACACCGGATTCCACCGGAGAGAATTTTTCTCCGTTTCATTACTCTTTCATCGTATGATGACGCAGAATATCTGCATGGAAATATCATATGTACTTCGGTACATTAAAAATATATATATATATATATATATATATATATATATATATATAAATTAAAGAATTTACCCCCGTATGAGCAAAACCGTACTGTATATTTATTTTATTTTATTTATTTATTTATTATTTTGCTAATAATCTTAACATAAAATATAATATATACAGAAAAACTTTAGCTCGCCCCTGAAAGAGCAGAACTCGTGCTCAGGGGCGGATTCCTGAATTGAAATTAATAAGTATACAATACAATTTGTCTTATGTCTACTATACAATTATAGTATATAAATTTAAATTTACAATTTTTCAATTTTTATAAAATCCATATATAAATTTTTTAATTTAATACTAGAACTATTAGAATTGACAAGATTAGGATATTTAAATATAAATTTGTTATATATCCTTGGGCCTAAATTACTACTATGATTAAATACTGTAACAGTGTTGCATTTTGGTTCGAACAATCTCAAAGAATTCATACGTTCTGTTTTATAACTATGAGAATACAATTCAAAATTATTTCGATTTTTATGTATGAATTTTATTAATACAATATAATAAATTTGTCTTACGTTAAGTACATTAAAGTCTATAAACAAATTTTGAGATGGAAAATCAATAGGTTTATGAAGACACATTTTAATTATTTTCTTCTGTAATAAATAAAGTGGATTAAAATTGGATTTAAATGAGCTACTCCAGCCTATAATTCCATACATAATTACCTATTGAAATAAAGTTAAATATATTGTACGTAATAAACTTATTGACAAGTAATTCCTCAATAAAACAAAATAATATACTATTTTACGTAATTTATTACAAAGGTAATTAATATGTTGGTTCCATTTTAAATGATTATCGAAAATTATGCCTAAATACTTAACTTCAGAGGACTCTTTAATAATCGGACATTTACACTGTATAAGACAACAATCAGAATTATGTAATTTAATACTTAATATAGATGTAGGTAAAGAAAAACAAGACAAAATAGACAATTAAAGTAAGCAATAAAATAGCAAAGATTATAAAAACAAGAGCTTATAGGATAAAAAGAAATCATATTATTGAAAATGTTTATAAAATCAATATTCACAAGAATATAAGACTAATTTTTAACAATTAATTATCTAAACCAATGTTAATAATTTCTTCAATTTTCAGTTCAAATTTAATCGTACTTATCTTAACTAAAACAGGGTACTGAGAAATTAATTTGTTGTATAGTTTTAAGTCATTTTTCATACCAGCAATCGTTGAACTTTTGGATTATGTGATTTAAGTTTGAATCTACACATTTTTATTAGGTGCATACCATTGTTTGCTTTGTGATAAGTTTTGTGCCATGTTATAATATGCGTAAGAATACATTACTGCCGTTATTTTATGACAAATCAACCATAAGTAAGTTATTAATATAGGTATATTAGAAATAAAATAGGTCCTAACACTGTGCCTTGAGGCACACCTATATTTATTTTTGTAGTTTCAATATACAGTCTTTCACGTGTTATTACTTGAAGTTGTGATAGGTGGCAAGTCTCTTCGACATCGCGTAAGACTTCTTGCTGTACGAGTTGATATGCTTATAGCGAGGGTCCAAGAAATGTTCCCATTGTTCTTCCTTCATCTGAAAAATTGAAAGAAAGAATATCTTACTGAAGTGTTAAATAATTGTGAGAAATTAAAACGGCCGTGAAAGACTTGCTCATGGCTGCATTACGATTCATTATACTGGTTTTGGGTACCTAACAGCGGTATGAGTACCATTCTGGGCCAGTCTTTTTTAATTATGTAACAACGTTATGATAACTAAAAAATTATACAGAATCGGTGGAATTGGTCATAGTCATGGGTGGGCAACTCGTGCTCTCAGAGTGTCAACACAATCTCAATGCAGGTAGAACGGACCCTGTACTAGCTGTAGTGTCTATGTGCGGTTCTTTCAAGACACAAGTTCGATCGCGTCTGCAGTAAGTGGCGGCTCGTTTTAAGTGAGAAACAATATAATTCCCAGATCATTTCTCTTTAGTTACGAGTAAAAAGAGAATTTTTTTTTATTAAGAAGAGAGGTAAAGTTTGAATTCTATTATACTTTCTTACGAATGACATTTTATGTTACAAATAAACATTGAAAGTTTTAGTAAAGAAATACTGTCTGCATCTGCTTTAGAACAGGTAAAGGTAAAAATGAGATATCAACGAGGTGAGACTGATATCAAATATCATTAGCACATTGTGCGTGCGAGTTACAGAATTGCACCACATATAATCGACTGGCTAAGAACATTTATGGATCAATTTTAAATGTGGTAGTATCGTGTAGAACATAGACAACTTCACTTTCTTTGACTATAACTGCTAAGTTTGGAGAAACAGTGACAATTGACAAGGAATCGAAATTTTTCTGAAATATTTTTGGCTTACGCCGGTAGAAACTCCTGAAAATTTATAGCTCGAATTAATAACAGAACAGCACGCCACTCAGATTCCAGCAAAATCAGGAATCGAACTGTTCGTAATGTTGCCTAAGCAGAATTTCCAAATATATTCTTTGCTTCCATATATATTGTATGTGCTTGAGGCAGAGTTTAATACAAGAAAAAGTGTAAAAGCTCTCAAAGTAAAGAAGCAGCTCAGAAGTAAGCTTATTTCATCTACCGTGACACGTAAAAAATACTTCCTTGAATTTGTTATTATTTGCGAATACAGACTATTACCTTTCTGAGAACAGAGGAATACTCGTTAATGTATAAAGACTTGTAAATTCTAGCGTTCTGAGTTTCAAATAAGACATATAATAAGAAATATTAACAAATAGTGTAATAATAAAGAAGTGTTGCAGCTATATTTATTGTATCTTGAAAAGGTTGTATTCAGTTTGTGTTTCCAGTACTAAACTAATTTACAAAGCTAGAAAATAATATAATTTTGTTATGTGTTCAGGTGTAGTTGTCTAAAATTACTATAATCATTGTACCATGCGTCATTCCGAAATTCAAATCATGGAGTAGATATCACGACCACCTGTATGAGCCGCCAGAGCGCACCGTGGCTTTTGCAGCGAAACTACAAACAATTTGTAACTGCTGCGGCTGACTCCGTCTGCCTTTCTCTCTTTCAAGGTTTTTTTAGCACTTTGGGAGAACGAGTTGCCCATCCATGGATAGTGACATGGTACTGTGGTGATATGAGTCCAAGCATTCACCGCGGGATGACCTAATATTCGTCTTACAACTACGAAAACACACACAAAAAAAGCAACTAATCACCCCAAGCAAGAATCGAATCCACGCATAAAGGCCTAACATGAGGTCTAACAAATTGTTCTTATGCCAAATATGTCCATTTTTTAAAATTGCTACTAAGATTTAAAATCATCCGTCCTCAAGTGAGGTTGACCACTGGGATCCGGAATTAACAAACATAAAAGATAATGGGAAATGAAACGGGCAAAATATGGATTAGATTTGTACTTTAAAACAAAAATTTACGAGTTAATATATAGATGATAGTGTAAAATTTGAAGAGAGGCCTTCAGAATTTCCATTACAATCTTCTGAACCCCATAAAAGGGAATTTTAAAGGATTTAAGGATATTACATGTAAATTTTGGTAAACAACCCCTCGCTCCAAATAGTAAGCCTGTAACATTCCAGTTGTAAAGCGAAATGCCATATTTTTCACTGAGGTATGGAAGACAAGGTACATATTTAGCTCGCTTGTCATTTATCTGCAGTGCTTGATTCATGTCTCGTTCAAAGCAAATCGTAGGATCTAAGACCATCGCTTTCTGGGTTCTTCTATTGATGGCAATTATAATATATAATATATAGCTACACCGGCACGTTAAATACGTCACTGAGTTTCAAGAATAATACTACAGTTGCGTTAATTTGAATGTTTTATTTTTCTTTCGGTTTACTAATGAGGACAATGGGTCTATGATAAAAGCAGTAGTTAATGAAGGTCATTTTCAATGTAATTTTTCTGTGAAGCATATCAAAATACCTCCTACAATAATTGTCGTTTTATTACATACATAACTTTAGATAGTCTTATCGGAAAGTTGTAGACATTTGAAATTACATAATCTTCTTGGTCAACTAATAGTGCAACACAAGAAGACCTTCATCTAACTACAAAACGAAGGAGGAGAACGCATCTCCATAACGGATTTGTTCATTGCAAATTTCAGTGAACCTACAGAGCGGATAATATTGCAGGCATGGATTATATACAAACATTAGGGTAGAGTAGCATAAATCACACCGCTTCCTAAATGGAACCACTGCTACTGTAGTAGTGAAGCATCTAGTGGTATTCTTACAATCTATACCATATGAACTTCCACCATGTCACTTGATTTCTGCCACTTCTTTGTGCTAGCAACGTGGCGATAGAGTATTTAATATAATCGCTCAGGTGGATGCATATTTACCTAACACTTTGTAACTAAATAACGGATTTGTATGCAAAGGCATCCATAATCTTAAGGTGTTATTGGTTAAAAGAAATATTAAAGAACATTTAACTTAGTACGATTTTCGAACATCTGGTGATTATAGTGTAGAATGAAGGAAATAATAACTTATGACGTAGTTTCTTAATTCGCACCAATTTGTAGGTGCTTAATTCGCACCGGTGCGATACGAGCAACTGTAGCAATTCTTACTTACTTACTTACAAATGGCTTTTAAGGAACCCAAAGGTTCATTGCCGTCCTCACATAAGCCCGCCATCGGTCCCTATCCTGTGCAAGATTAATCCAGTCTCTATCATCATACCCCCACCTCCCTCAAATCCATTTTAATAGTATCCTCCCATCTACGTCTCGGCCTCCCTAAAGGTCTTTTTCCCTCCGGTCTTCCAACTAACACTCTATATGCATTTCTGGATTCGCCCATACGTGCTACATGCCCTGCCCATCTCAATTTGCTGGGCCCAACCCCCAAGCTGGAGGACCACCCCTTATCGGCTGTCCACGACTGCTTATTCAATATATTCGCAGCTACCCTCCATATCTGGAGGCCGTCTCCTCTATCCGCAACCTGAGGACGCGCCATGCCGTGGTGATAGGGACCCACAATACATGGACTGTAGCCATTCTAGCCGTACAAAAGAAGACCAAAAATTTTAACTGAACGAGGAATGCATCAGGTGGGTGCAATATCAATTGGTAAAAAGGGCGTTAATACAACAAGTCTGTGTTGTACAAGCGCACCAGATATTTTGTGCCACCTGTGAAAATTTTTAAACGTCAAACAGTACATCCTACATTATCAGCTGGTGTTCTTCCAGGATCGTTATTTGTTTGCTCTGATTCAGGTTACATCAACAGTGAACTATTTATCGAATAGCTCAAACATTTTATTTGTCACTCAAACCTTCCACAGAAAAAAGTGCTGCTTCTGTATGTCCACCTATACGAACAATTCCAAAAATTTAGAAGCTAGATTATCTCGGGAAAATGATGTGTTCCTATTTCAGCTTCCTCGTCATAATACTCATAGGCCCAGCCTTTAGATGTTTCTATCTTCAAATCATTTCAGACAGCTATATCATGAAGCAGTTCTTAGGTGGCTTCGAGATAATCGTGGAGAAAAGGTGACCCAGTTTACAGTTTGAACTGCCTGGTGAAGCACATGGCAAACGTGTAACAATAAAAAACGCATTCAGGAAGTTTAAATGCTACGTAATTTATACTCTATTTTTTCAATTTAACTTGAAGATGCGTTACTCCCTTTCATTAATTTCAATAAACTTGTAACTTGCATTTATTACATTATTCATATTAAATACTGTTCAATATGTTCAATATTAAAAGCTTTCCTTCATCCTGTTCCCTGCAGTTAAAGAGGTGCGATTTAAGAAACCACAGGTGCTATTTAGGAAACTAGTTGCCTTGGCTTCTTTTTTGATAATAATCTAAGTTGGAATTTTCAAGTTAAAGAAACGATGAAAAAAATCTGTTCCTCCTTTCACTCTTTGAGTCGCTTGAGAAACTTCTTGTCTCAGCAACTAAAACTTACCCTAGTACAAACCCTAGTAATGCCGCACTTCGATTATTGTGACGTTTTGTTAAGTGATCTAAGTTCTGAACTGTCAGCCAAGTTACAGCGAGCTCAGAATATGTGCGTCAGATACGTGTGCAACATCCGACGATACGATCACATATCACCGTCCTTCGTAAGTCTCTCGTGGCTCCGACTTAAAGAACGCAGAACTTTACACTCTTTGTCTTTACTCTTTCGAATTCTGCACACCTCAACACCAAATTACCTTTCGTCTCGTTTCTCTTATCTATACTCTAACCACGACGTAAATACCAGATCACTTATCTGTGGCACGCTAAATATACCTCTTCATAGAACATCTTGTTATTCATCATCTTTTACAATATCCACCTCGAGTCAATGGAATTCTTTGTCACAAAGTATTAGGGGCTGCAAGACAACAAACACCTTTAAGAACAGCTTAAAAGATAACCTTCTTAGCATTTCACTCCAATCATACTGATTTAAAATATTACTGACTACACTGTTGCTTTTTTCTTTAGACATCATCCTGATTGTGCTGTATTTTAATTGTCTCGTAATAATCTCTTTCTATTATCTAATATTATTTGAAATATATTAACATTCTATGTATTTTAGTTTAATTCTGCTACACAGTTTATTTCAGTGTTTAATTAATAGTTCATAGTATTTTGTTGTTTAATTCGTAAATAACTCTTGTATACATGTAACTCTCATCTAAATCAAAATGTTGAATTCTTTGTAAGTTCATGCATATGTATATACACTTTTTGCTGGTTGAGTGGAAGAGAAGGCCTTACGGCCTTAACTCTGCCAGCTAAAATAAATCATCATTATTATTATTATTATTATTATTAAATGGCACCATTGACAAGTGCTTCGAAAATGTCATTCTACTTCAAAAATATTAAATAAAATTCAAGGATTATTTTTTTACATGAAAGGTAAATGTTCTGTGAATGTATTTCTGTAAAGGAATGCAGAAAATAAAAATTGTATTGTTCAATAAAAATTATAAATGCTAAAGTGGTGCGATATACGCAACCTTACCCTAATTGAAAAGTTTGCGTATACCACTGAAGATTAAAATTTTTTCTACAAATACAGTAGAACCACTATTATCAGTGGCAATGAAGGGGATGGACTAAACGTTTAATCGAAAAACTCGGATAATCCGTACCATAAAATATTTTCATAAATTAAGTGCATAATACTTTAGCCTACAATTTCGTAATTTACTTCGGGTTCTTGTGTTTACCGTGCTATGTGCTATGGGCTGATTACCTTGTTGGTTTTTTTCCGAGGTTTTCCCCAACCGTAATGTGAATGCAAGGTAATCTATGGCGAATCCTTGGCCTCATCTCGCCAAATATCTTCTCGCTATCACAATCTCCTCGACGCTAAATAACCTAGTAGTTGATACAGCGTCGTTAAATAACCAACTAAAATAAAAAATAAATTGTCTTCGGAAAGATAGGAATAGTATGTCTCATGTTGTAGATTTACATATTTTATGCACTTTATCCTTGTGTTTTTATTAAATGGCGTACAGTTTCTCTTTTCCCAAGCCTCTCAATTATTTGTATTTCTTTTTCGGTAATTAACACAACATATTTTCTTTTACAACTGCGAAAGACAGTTTGCATAAAAGTTATACAAGGACATCATTTTATTTATTTTTACTTCAATTTTTATTGTACCTGAGTTTTTGAATGTACTTCACTCCCACCCCTTCTACTAATGAAGTTCGAACTGTCCTCCACACAGATCTAAGACCGCATATAGTAAACAGCACTGAGTTAGTGAGTACAGTACGTTCCAGGAATATGTTCTCGTTTTCCAGTGACGAAAGAGCTTTCAATATTGAATCATATTTTCGCACAGGTACTGTCCGTTTGCCTACGTCGCATCCCTATTTCCTCCACCTACTTCTGTTCGCCCCTCTGTAAAAGCAGGGCTCTTTTACCCTTTTTTCTGAAAACATTAATTTCTGTTAGGAATTAGACGTTTACGTAATATTATACAACTGTTTAAAATAACTTAAATAAAAGGGCCTCGTTATTAACTGTCACGTGATTTCCCCCCTTTCTACGATCCTGCGTCATAACCACTTGGACGGACAGTAGATAGCATGTCTGAATAATTTTATCTGTGCGGGTCGGGCAGAAGTGAAGATTGAATTTACAGTACGTAAGGTACTCTTTTATAGACTAGGTACAAAATTATTTCAACATGAGTTACTAGTACGAAGGACGAAACTGGTAATTGGAATTAGATGCAATAGTCTATAGTGCTATAATATGCACAAAAGAACTGAAGCCTGTATTGAAATGAACGGCCACCATTTTCAAAAATGTGTTTAAATATCCATATTATGATTATTTTTCAATTGAACTTCATTCTCTATATTGTACGCTAATGTGCTGTAGACAGTATAATATTCACTGCATAATGAATACGTTCGCATGGATAACTCACTTCGTGAGTAAAAACACTTATTGTTAATACAGTACTGTATTTTGATTAAACAAAAACCTAATGAAAATTATCAAATTCAAAATCTCGATATTTCCTAGTTTACGTAAATGGATGAACTACTTTTCTTCCCTCCTATACCTAGTAAAGCGATTTGTTTGTATTTTACGCCAGAATCATCGAACTTCAATCGTGGAAGGAGGTAGCAAACGGTGTTTCCGGCTCTGAACCATTAATCCAAAAGTATAGTCAGGTTAATATTAAAAATATTAGTAAAAATAAAATGATGTCCCTGTACAATACAGCCTCTCGAATAGCAAGGATAAAGAAAGAATAATACACGGGGATAACTTCTTTGAAAGCGGGCAATGACTATTTTACAAGTAGATTAACTATTTGCGGTGCCAATAGCAAAGCATTCCTATTACATACTGTCATACTTGTAAGGGTGAAGGCTTGTAATAACCATACCTATAAAAACTACTCAGAAACATAATGTTCATATTTTTTCTGCAGGAAAAAAAGGAAGAAAAAAGAAAAGGAGCTAGAAAAAAAAAGTCGGATAATCCTACAATCAGTTAATAGGGTGACGGATAATTGAAGTTCTACTGTAAAGTTTTAGTCTAGAGCGTGTTTATTTTGCCTCGTGTCTACTCTGTTTATTCACCTTCACAACTGATGTCTGCAGAGTGACTCCCCCAAAGTCGTCCCTCTTCAGACTATCTGGGTACTTCTGTCCTGGACTCCATTTTCGCGGAGGTGTGAGTATTAGTGGCAGGCGTGGTAAGATCCTGTACACGTCCTGCAGGAGGAACTGATCCTGTTGGTAGCCAGAGCGCACCAGAGAGAACTGACTGTTCAAGAGGATGAGGAGCGACTCCAGCTCGCTGAGCAGCGGATCTTCAGACGACAGCATCCGGGTATCATTAGTTTCAATTGCTGCGTCATTTATTACCCGATTGTCTGCAGCATTATCGAGGAAAACCAACCAGAAGTGAAGCAAGCCGAAGAAATTATTTTTAGAAGCCTGCAAACAACAGAATTTACTCATCAGTCTACGTTCAGCCGAATGGAAACAACAGATTGTTATGTATGGGTATAATGTGTGTTCAGAAATCTATGAACAGCTGAAATCAATAAGCAATGTGTGTCCATAATCCTATAGACAATTGAAATTACAGAGCAGGAACATGTAAAAACCAGGATTTCCCATTTCTTTACAACACTGTATCATTAATTTTTACTTAAGACATTAGATGTACTGTACCATTAACTTTATTTATTCTACTAATACGTACTGTGTTTGTCCCAAGTGTAAAATTAACGTTTCTATTCACAAATACCACTAATACCAACATTATTTTAGAATACGTAATTAAAAACTGCTACTCTTTGACTTTATTGAATGAAGTATTCCGAGCAATATTTCACTTGTAAATAAATAAAAAATAGGTTGTAGCCGCCAAATTACTCCTCAAGGAACGACCACTCATATAAATTGAGGGAAAGAAAACAGAGGACGGACATGGAAAGTTTTCTTTTTTCAATCGTACTATCAGGGACTGGAATGCTTTACCTGCAGACTTACTAAAACCAAAAATGTATTTAAAAATAGGCTTAAGGACTTTACTAATAGACTAGTTAAAGGGTTGTAATTGATATTTTGTTATTTGAAGTGTTGTATCAGTGAGGAAGTGTGTTGTCAGTGAAGTGTGAAGTGTGTAGTGTCAGTGAAGTCTATTGTGTAAGTGAAGTGTGTTTGTGTCAGAGAAGTTTTGTAGTTCATAGTGGTTGTGCAAAGTATTTGAACAGTGAAATGGTTTTGAAGTGTTAGTGAACTCAGGATGGAATCAGTGCAGTGAGTGAGTTGACAATGAAATAAGTGTAGTGCCGAAAGGTACTTGTGTAGGTATGAACATATCATTCTCGTGGGTCTTAGTTCGAACTTAGGGTTAAGATACAAATTAGATTTACTTTAAATGTTATTTTAAGTGATCGTGCTTCATTTAATTTAGGATGCTCCTTGTTATTATTATTATCATTATTATTATTATTATTATTATTATTATTATTATTAAGTAAATCCCGAAAAGACTAAGTATATGATTATGTCTCGTGACGAGAATTTGTACGAAATGGAAATATAAAAATTGGAAATTTATCTTTTGAAGAGGTGGAGAAGTTCAAATATCTTTGAGCAACAGTAACAAATATAAATGATACTCTGGAGGGAATTAAACACAGAATAAATATGGGAAATGCCTGTTATTATTCGGTTGACAAGCTTTTATCATCCAGTCTGCTGTCAAAAAATCTGAAAGTTAGAATTTATAAAACAGTTATATTACCGGTTGTTCTTTATGGTTGTGAAAATTGGACTCTCACTTTGAGGGAGGAACATAGGTTAAGGGTGTTTAAGAATAAGGTGCTTAGGAAAATATTTGGGGCTAAGAGGGATGAAGTTGCAGGAGAATGGAGAAAGTTACACAACACAGAACTGTACGCATTGTATTCTTCATCTGACATAATCAGGAACATTAAATCCAGACGTTTGAGATGGGCAGAGCATGTAGCACGTATGGGCGAATCCAGAAATGCATATAGAGTTTTAGTTGGGAGGCCGGAGGGAAAAAGTCCTTTAGGGAGGCCGAGACGTAGATGGGAAGATAATATTAAAATGGATTTGAGGGAGGTGGGATATGATGATAGAGACTGGATTAATCTTGCTCAGAATAGGGACCAATGGTGGGCTTATGTGAGGGCGGCAATGAACCTCCGGGTTCCTTAAAAGCCAGTAAGTAAGCAAGTAAGTAAGTATTATTAATATTAATTATTCATGTTTTTATTAGTTGTGTTTATTATTAATTGTCATTATTGAGTGTAATTAGTTACCACTGCCACCGGGTATATACCCATTTGCAGTGTGAAAAAATACATACATACTAATATTGGATTGGTGCGTAAGTTCGTAACGTTTTTCTGTACTTTCATTCATCTGCTGTCCATGTATCATAGCAACCAGGTATTTATTTACGCTACGAACTTATGCACCGATCCAATATATACATAAACCATACGAACAATTACCTTAACTAAGAAACATAAACTTACAATAGGCTTCATATTAATATACACAGTAAAAGTAATACAACTCTTTAGGTTTCAAACAGCTTTTTCCTCGGATATAGTACACACAATAAAAAATTGTAATACCATAATTATTAATCCAAAATAAGTACTTATCTAAAAAAATTTCCCTAAATGTTAATCCTGTTTCATTCGATAAGTATCGTTCGGTTCTGATTTTCACTCTTATCGTCAGAGAGATCGATAGTGAAAGATTTATGATATGAATTTTACAATTTTGTATAGCTTAACGAAAGTACGATTATAAATTGAATTAATCTGTTTGGATTCCCGTTTGGTCTGATTGCCTGATTGGTTTTTTGCGAGGTTTTCCCCAACCATAAGGCAAATTTCAGGTAATCTATGGCGAGTCCTCGGCCTCACCTCATTTCATCTCGTCAAAAAATTGTAATTGTAAAATTTATTATGTAAACTTTTGGATACTCATTTAAGAGAAATTGCAAGTTGTATCATAATTTGTTACTTGATAGAGAAAAAAATGTATAAAAACTCATAAAACATTTAGACAGCAAGTGTGTATGATTTTCGTGACATTCCTCCCTTATTTGGTCATTTAAAATACTCATTTACCTTCAATTTCATCATTTCCACATAACTACTCAACGTAAATCCCGCAATTTATGATACAAAAGTTTTGGTAAGAAAATCTCACCCTGCAATAATATTACTTATTTTAGAATGGTACTACTTCTTCCACTTTCTTTATTTAAACGGCTTCCGTCGGGCTTATTTAAGACAGCTTAATTTGCAATTACAACTGAATACCATGTGCTGCCCCAGTGTAATATTAAGGTCCTTGAGATAAGCTAGATGGATGCACTAACCTCTTTCAGAATATAGGTTCTTCTTTCACACTGCCAGTCCAGTATCACTGCCAGCTTGTGATGATCTACTGACAACAATGAAGACATGGTCACGGGTTCGCCAATATTCTGAATCTTCATTCTAACTCCTTTACCCATAAAGGACTTCGTGATCTTCAAGACATCTGGATCAGAAGAGTTACTGTTCACTAAACAGAGCTGATTTGTAAATATTAATTAGTGTTTTACGATAATTTCCACTACTGTCAGATCATGTCCAAAGGGACTGGTACATCACACCTCTTCAGTAGGTTGAATGCACTCACGGTACATGTATCAAATTGTATGGTTCTATGCCCATATTCTATGCCTTGGCCAAAATTTTTGAGAAATGCATTAAAAAGCGCCTTGACAATTATTTGCAAGAATATATGACATTATCATAATTTAAATTTGGTTTTATAAATAATGTGAATACTGAAGATGCTATACTAGCAGTCACATCTGACATAACTAAAGCTTTAGATGAAGGAAAGAAATGTTTAGGTGTATTTTTTGATCTGAAGAAAGCTTTCGATACCGTTAGTCATGAAATTCTTTTAAAAAGTTGGAAAACATTAGAATTAGAGGTATTGCCTTGGACCTGTTTCGATCTTATTTATGCGGTACATACCAACATACGAAAGTAAATAATGCGTTAAATGAAAAAGAAACTGTCAATATCGGCGTCCCTCAGGGAACCGTATTGGGTCCTGTGTTGTTCAGCATTTATATAAATGATTTGTTATTCTTAGATGCTAATATTACTAAAGGTAATATTTATTCCTTTGCAGATGATACCGTTGTCACATTGTCGAAATAAAATTCAATTCAAACGCAAACTTACTAGGCACTTGGTCAGTAATTGAGACTCGTTCAGACATGGTTTCTTGTAAATAGTTCTTTTAATCTACCACAAAATATCTCAATATCCGGTAATTTCATCACTATAGAATTTTGTTATTGTAGGTTTAATTTGTAATTTAGTAAATACAAAAATATTCTTTGTTCTTAACTGCTGTGATAAAATGTCTAGCTTTCATTAATCAGGTATTCTTGTCGTACTTTAATTTTTATTGTAATTGTAATTGTAAA
The DNA here is from genome assembly GCF_040183065.1 of Periplaneta americana. Taxonomy (NCBI): domain Eukaryota; kingdom Metazoa; phylum Arthropoda; class Insecta; order Blattodea; family Blattidae; genus Periplaneta; species Periplaneta americana. Next base: position 13,690,379 of record NC_091131.1, on the reverse strand, counting down.
TTTAATATTAATTGTAATCTTATTGTTCATGTTATAGTTGTAATCCCCTGGTAGAGGGGCAGAGAAGGCCTGACGGCCTTATCTCTACCAGGTTAAATAAATAAATCTAATCTAATCTAATCTAATCTAATCTAATCTAATCTAATCTAATCTAATCTAATCTAATCTAATCTAATCTAATCTAATCTAATTTATTGGTTGCTGCTGGGAACAAGTTTTTAAAAGGGCTAATATTGGCTTAAATTTAATTAAAAATGGTTAGATTTTAATCTGCTAGCACTCAACATAGATAAAACAACTTTCATTCCCTTTTCTTTAAATAAAACAGGCCTCCCTACAAAGGATAAACAACTATAATTTAAAAATTCATAGCAATAATTGTACAAATATCTATAATAATTGCAATTGTCCTAGACTGCACTCAGTGTACATTTCACAGTGACAATGAGTTACAAAAAATTCTACAAATCCTGGGCATGTGGAATTCTTTAGAAATTAAAAAAAAATCAATTTGCTTTTTTAAATTCTTTTATGGGATTAAATGAATTTAAAGAATTTATATTCTATTCACATAATATGTCAGAAAGTTTTTTAGACCTGTGTATTGCAACGCAAAAATAATGTCAATATATCTATGAAACATTTTGTAAAAATAATTCTGTAACGGCAATTACTGAAGTCTTCACATTTGGTAGACAATATTTATATAGTAATAGTTATAATCAGGGAACGGATTTATATGGACTAAAAATATATGAAATATGTAAATATATATGTAGTTATTTTTACCAAAATATGGAATTAAATATGGATTTTTACCAAAATATGGAATTAAATATGGACTTAAAATTATAAAAAAATGACTATGTACGTTAAATATTGGTACATTTTAATCAAACTAAACAAAAAATATAATGGACGTACCTTATCTTCCAATGTAGTTTCAACAAAACACAATTTTTATTGTCTGTTACCATAACAATAGGTTACAAACATTTCTTTCAAGTGCTGAAAAGTGAATCTTCTTCTATTGTCTCTGAGGATAGATTTATACTGACTAAAAGAGCGTTCGACGTCACAAGAAGTAACTGGTACATAATTCAATTTCACAATGTCTGCTGGGGATAAGTCCAAGTTAATCTTCACTGTTGATTCACCACTCATCACAGCAACAACCTTTTGTAGTTCTTCATATCCAGGGTTTTTTGAAAGTACAGTGTCCACCTTAGCTCTTACTGCATCTGCAACTTTACCTCTACCACGATTCAGTTGTTCCACAGTATTATTTATAATTTCAAAACTTTCAGATAGTGAAAGGTGCCTATTTTGGAGACTTTTGAGCGTTTTTATGATGCATGAAAATGTATGCTGAATGTGAGCTAAGTCATTCTTCACACTTATGTCACAGGTAACTGTTTTCGCAGTATCAATTGAGACTGCATCTTCAGAGTCCAATGCAAGGAGAACATTGTTAATAGAGTCTATATGTTCGGCATAATATTCAACTGCTTCTAGCCATGTACCCCATCTAGTTAAAATTGGCTTTGGTGGCAATGGAATTTCAGGGTACATTTCTTTCAACACGTTAACTCTACTGGGAGCTTTGAGAAATACTTTTTTCACTGATGAAATCAACAAATCTACTTTAGGGAAATTGTCTCTGACCACTTCTGCCACACGATGAAATGCATGCGCCACACAAGTAAAATGAGTCAATTTAGGATATACAACAGATAATGCTTGTCCAGCTTTGACCATATAAGGGGCAGCATCGCTAATAAAGAATAACACATTATCGTACATAATACCCTTTGGCCACAGGATACCCATAGCTTCGTTGAACAGTTTAACTATAGTTTTGTTATTGCACTTTTCTAGAACATCACAATGTAAAAGAATTCGTTCAGAATATTGTTCACTTAACAAACCGATAACTACATTACCAACAAGTCTACCTTCTTTGTCGGGAGTCTCATCAATGGAAACCCAAATTGAACTATCTTTAATTTCATCTCTTATCTTCTGTATTGTCTCATCGTAGATGGATGGAGCATACGTCTTCCTAAGTGTTGACTCATCCGGGATTGTATGTTGAGTATATTTTTCAAGGAATTCCCTGAAGACCTTATTCTTTAGTTTGTAGAGAGGAATATCAGCAGAGATGAGAGAACGGCACAGGTCGATGTTAAACTCAGATCTTACATTCGATGTTGTTGGTTGTGTTAAAAACAATTGTCTCTGCTTGGAATTTAGTTGTTTGTTGGCCTGATGTTTACTAGTTGTAATGTGTTGTTGCACCAGGAACTTTTGTGTAGATGATACTGCACACTGACACAAATTACAAAATAATATTTTATTGTCAGTTGATAAACCATCTTCTTTAAATTCTGAAATGTAACTTGTTAGTTTTGATTTTAAATTGACTGAATGACGTACTTTTGGCATATTTACCGTCTTTATAGTATGATTTACAAAACTGAACCTATGTGTACTCTGACTGGCATTTAACTGTTGAGCTGCACAACTGAAGTCTGTTAAAAATTTTAAATTAAATTAATACAGTTTTGTAACTTACTTTCCCATTGTTGATAGGACTGCTAATTTTCAAATAACTCTGATGTTAAAGGGATTACTGAACATGTGTTTAAATCTCTATTGTTGAAATGTATTTTTAAAAGTTAATGGAATTTTGTTTTGTTTTATTGTTAAACCTAATATAATATGGACTGTTTTATATGAAATATGGAAAATATATGGAAATTAACGAAAATATGTACTAAACTCTAAAATATGGAAAAATATGGAAAATAAAAGTAGGATTTTTCAACCCTACACATTGTGAAACATAAAGATAATGCAAAATATAAATTATATTAGCTTTATAAGTAAATATGTATTTACATATAAATCCTTTCCCTGGTTATAATAATAGTAATAGTAAGACTATCTTAAAAGAGTTTACCTCGTTGCTGGCACAGGAACATCACCACCGACGAGATCTTGTGCTTCGATAAAAATGAATCTACCAGAGACATTGCATTGCCATGGAAAGATAAGCTGTACGTCCAGTGTAAAGAAGACAAAACCAGTATTGCATGTGCTAATCTCATGTTTTCTGCAATAATAATAATGATGATAATAATAATAATAATAATAATAATAATAATAATAATAATAATAATATGCCATACAAAGCAGTATAAGTTATTTAGGAAATGAGTATCGTAAATTTCATGTAACAATACGAGATTGGAAAGTTGTCAAACGAGACCGCAGGCCGAGTCTGATAACCAGTCGAGTATTGTAATATGAAGCTACGATAAGTATATCGTGCAACGTTTTGTCCACTTCGATAAAAAATGTGTTTTAAATCAAATTAATTGCATTACTTTTATTAGTTTTGAACAAGTCTTTTGTGGAGAGGCGATTTTTTATTACTTACTTACTTACTTACATACTCACTTACTTACTGGCTTTTAAGGAACCCGGAGGTTCATTGCCGCCCTCACATAAGCCCGCCATTGGTCCCTATCCTGAGCAAGATTAATCCATTCTCTATCATCATATCCCACCTCCCTCAAATCCATTTTAATATTATCCTCCCATCTACGTCTCGGCCTTCCCAAAGGTCTTTTTCCCTCCGGCCTCCCAACTAACACTCTATATGCATTTATGGATTCGCCCATAAGTGCTACATGCCCTGCCCATCTCAAACGTCTGGATTTAATGTTCCTAATTATGTCAGGAGAAGAATACAATGCGTGCAGTTCTGTGTTGTGTAACTTTCTCCATTCCCCTGTAACTTCATCCCTCTTAGCCCCAAATATTTTCCTAAGCACCTTATTCTCAAACACCCTTAACCTATGTTCCTCTCTCAAAGTGCGAGTCCAAGTTTCACAACCATAAAAAACAACCGGTAATATAACTGTTTTATAAATCCTATTATTATTATTATTATTATTATTATTATTATTATTATTTTATTTTCTTCTTCCTGCAAGAGGAGATTAGTTTGGTTTACCAGTTTTGAACACGATAGCTTTTATTTATAACAGAAGAACATCAGTATTAAGAGAAATAAACAGACATTGTTAAAATGAGTTCAAACGAGGATTCAGATATTGAAAATGCTGCAAACTCAGCAATTGAATGTTTAGCACCAACGAAATCCCGCGTAAGAACCGAAAAGTTTAAGGCTATCAGGCTAAGAAAATATCTCTGAATAAATATCAAACTTCTTTTCCGTGTTAACATATCTGCTTGACTAGTTTCGAAGTCTTGTTCTTCATTGTCCAAAGACTAATCAAGCAATTAACACGGCAAAGAAGTTAGCTATTTATTCAGTGATATATAAGTGTTCAAATTGTACATACAAAAATTAATAACCATCTAGTATCTCTTCAAAAAAGACTTTCACAGATTCCTACTGGAAGCAGATGACAAACGTTTTGATGATCATTACTAGAGCTAGGACACGTATCCACTGAAGAAGAAATCAGCTTACTTAAGACGCGCATAGGTATGCGTGACGTCATACGGCAGAACCTGACTCAGAGCTGTACATTCTCTAGTACGGCAGCAGCACGGACAATTTTGTAGTCGATCCGTGTTTGTATTCTATTCTACGGCTACGTAAAGATCAATAAATAATGTCAGAAATATCACGTCCTGCCACATTAAATACGTTATTAGAGAAATCTGTTAGAGAAATTTTTATTGTAAATTACTTACTGGCTTTTAAGGAACACGGAGGTTCACTGCCGCCCTCACATAAGCTCGCCATTGGTCCCTTTATTGAGCAAGATTAAACCAGTCTCCACCATCATATCCCATCTCCCTCAGATCCATTTTAATATTGTCTTCCCATCTACGTCTCGGCCTCCCCAAAGGTCTTTTCCCTCTGGCCTCCCAACTAACACTCTATATGCATTTCTGGAGTCGCCCATACGTGCTACATGCCCTGCCCATCTCAAACGTCTGGATTTAATGTTCTAATTATGTCAGGTGAAGAATTCATTGTAAATTAAGCATCGCAAACGAAAATTATTAAAGCAATACTGTAATACTGAAGACAGCTCTGCCATAAGCTCTCCACAAAGTTTTTTTTCAAGCAACCTGTATGTAAATTTGTTAATAATTGATTAAATGGCGATCTTATTCGTGTTAATTATGTAAGCATATGCGGCTTACAACTGTTTCGGTGCTATTCGACACCTTCCTCAGAGCCTACTAGATCTCGGCGCTATCTCAACTTCGCTGCCTGTTTTGTGGGTGCGTTCGTGTGATGAAGAGTTATGTCAAATAGTGTGTGTGTTCTAAAATTGATCTGTGTGTTGAGAATTTGATTGGGGTGTGTTTTAGTATGTCTGTATATTTCATATTGTTCTAGTGTGTTGAGTTTTTGGTTTTTGGGTTGTGTGTGTAGGATTTCCATGTCTGTATTTATGTTATTGTATGTGTGGTTAGCATTAGTTATATGTTCGGCATGGATGTAAATTTGTTATTCATTAGATGTAGATGTGACCAAGACATTAATAGTTTAGAAAACACAATTTTCAAATGCTCAATACCCTGCGACTTCTAGAACTTCCTCCCTTAAGGGGATGCGCTACTGAATTTTCTAATTTCTACATTTTAAGAGATAATGTATTGAAATTTTAACAGCATATTATGATCATGATTATGAATTAATCAAGAAAATTTCAATGATCTAAGTCAAGAAATAACTCTTTTAAAAATAAAATTTGAAAATAATACGTTTATTTTGGAAACTAAAACAGGAGTTTTCTATGTTTTTTTATAGTGCATATCATAGCTGAAACACAGGTTGTGGTAATGGAGCATTGGAATTTAGCATGTGAAGAGTAAAATAAAAAAAAACATGACATTTCTTCAAAAACGGTCATTTTTCAGTAGCGCATCCCCTTAAATTCCCGAAGTATCCTATAGGATACAACAGATTAATAGGCTGTATGCTATAATTTTAATAGAATAGAAAAAAATTGGTAGGAGAATTAAAATTGCACAATATTATAATATTGTACAACGCATAAAATATGGACATTGCGATAGTTGTTTTCTTTACGGTCCGACAAGGTTTAATGAACTAATGTGAGAAATAAAGCTTTACCAAATTGAGGGTTAAAAAAGAAAACTGATAGAAAAGCTCCTGAGTTTGTCACAGCATACAATGAAAACCATTTTGTAGAAAAATCCCGGCTTTGCCACAATCGTTAAAATAAGAAATTATTATTTGCTAGTCTCACAAAACACCATCTAGTTTTGAACGTGATCTACAATATCTCAAGTTCGCTTCCATCACATCATGTGATTTGGAGCAAAGTTCACGTACAGCTCCTTGCTTTTTTGACCTCGGCACCAGAATGAGGTAGTGTGGTCGGCATCACGCTCCGACCATCTTTACCCACGGGAAAGACCCGGTACTCAATTTGTTAGGAGGCTAAGTAAACCTCGGGCCATTCTGCAAGTTTGGCAACGAGAAAAACCTGTCATCACCAAGGATCGAATCCCGGACTTTCCAGTCCGTAGCCAGCTGCTCTACCAACTGAGCTACCCGACAGTCTGTTTTCAGTTACACAGAACTAACAATTATTATAATGTAAACTAAATTTACTTGTTGTATATTATACAGAGTGATTTACATAGAACTGACACATTTCTTTCATTAATTGTTTCAAAACGAATTGTGCTAGCGACAACTTATTATACCTAAAATGTAGAGGAATTTTGGGAGATTGTTTACCTCTATAGCAAATGTTGAAATGTCCTCCATCCTGCATAAGGCACAACTCAACACGTCGTTCCATGTTACTGGCCACTCGTTGGAGGACTCTGTTGTTAGCTTTAATCTCCTGTGTGATGATGTGCTTCAGATCGTCCAATGTCTGGGGACGTGTGGCGTAAACCCTGTATTTTAAGTAACCCCATAGAAAGAAGTCCGGCGTTGTCAAATCCGGAGATATCGGTGGCCACAGGTTCCTGGAAATTATTCGGTCGTCACATAACCGGATAAATGGAACCATGCTTCATCTGTGAACCATGTGATGGACAATATGGCAGGATTTTGCACAATGAACGTCTGAAACCAACGTCAATAATTCAATCTTTTATCCTTATCTGGTTCCTGTAGCTGATGAACAACCGTAACCCTATATGGCTATAGGCTCTCTGACACATTGAGTAGGTGTACCCTGTCTCCTGCGACAAACGTCTTAATGATTTTTTGGGTGACTGCTCCAGTCGTGCTCTTACGTCAACAACAACCGTGGGAAGCCTAGATGAACGATGCTTGCCCTTTTCACTCACCAGAGATCCAGTTGTTTCCAATTTGTTTACCAGTCCCAGTATTGTGTTTCTTTTGGGAGGATTTCGAACACCAAATTCTCTCTCGTATGCCCTTTGAGTAGCTGTGGCCACCGAGATCTCCGGATTTGACAACGCCGGACTTCTTTCTATGGGGTTACTTAAAAGACAGGGTTTACGCCAGACATTGGACGATCTGAAGCACAACATCACACAGGAGATTCAAGCTAACAACAGAGTCCTCCAACGAGTGGCCAGTAACATGGAACGACGTGTTGAGTTGTGCCTTATGCAGGATGGAGGACATTTTCAACATTTGCTACAGAGGTAAATAATCTCCCAAAATTCCTCTACATTTTAGGTATAATAAGTTGTCGCTAGCACAATTCGTTTTGAAACAATTAATGAAAGAAATGTGTCAGTTCTATATAAATCACTCTGTACATTTGTTTCACATCACTGGTTAATATGCGTACTGTAGTTAGCTCCTTACACACCCCTTATCTCTATTGTTTACAGTTCCAGGCGTCTCCCACCATTCCTACCAGAAAAGCTATGCTAGTTACGAGCACACATTGCAAGCATCGATATATTTGGCCTAGTTCTAATCATTACCGGACTACAGGGACATCATTTTATTTTTACTAACATTTTTAATATCAACCTGGCTATATCTTTGGATTAAAGGTCTAGAACCGGAAACACCGTTTGCTATCCCCTTGCAAGACTGGAGTTCGATGATAATGGCGTAAAATACAAATCACTTTACTAGGTATAGGAGGGAAGAAAAGTAGTTCATCCATTTACGTAAAGTGGGAAATATCGCGAATTTGAGTTTGATAATTTTCATTAGGTTTTTGTTTATTAAAAATACAGTACTGTATTAGCACTTAGTGTTTTTACTCACGAATTGAGCTATCCATTCGGACATATTAATTATGCTGTGTATATTGTACTGTTACAGCACATTAGCATACAATATAGAGAATGAAGTTAAATTGAAAAATAATCATAATATGGATATTTAAACGCATTTTTGAAAATGGTGGCCATTCATTTCGATACAAGCTTCAGTTCTTTTGTGCATATTATCGCACTATAGACTATTGCATCTAATTCCAATTACGAGTTTCGTCCTTCGTACAAGTAACTCATGTTGAAATAATTCTATACCTACTCTATAAAAGAGTACCTTACGTACTCTAAATTTAATCTTCACTTTTGCCCTATCCGAAAAGATAAAATTACTCAGAAATGCTATCTGCTGTCCGTCCAAGTGGTTTTGTCGCAGGGTCGTAGAAAGGGGGGGGAAATCACGTGGCAGTTAATTACTTAACGAGGCCCTTTTATTTAAGTTATTTTAAACAGTTGTATAATATTACATAGACGTCCAATTCCTTACAGAAATTAATGTTTTCAGAAAAGAGCTAAGAAAGTCCAGCTACTAGACTTTACAGAGGGGCGAACAGAAGCAGGTGGGGGAAACCGGGATGCGACGTAGGCAAACGGACGACAGTACCTGTGCGAAAATGTGATTCAATATTGAAAGCTCTTTCGTCACTGGAAAACGCGAACATATTTCAGGAATGTACTATACTCACTAACTCAGTACTGCATACGCGGCCTCGGTTCTGTGTGGAGAACGGTTGGAAGTTTACTAGTAGAGGGGGTGGGAGTGAAGTACATTAAAAAACTCAGGTACAATAAAAATTGAAGTAAAAATAAAATGATGTCCCTGTAGTTGCGTAATGAATGTGTTTAAAACATTTTTATTAGTGATGTAAAGTCCATATTACATAATCAAAGTGGATAAAATAAAATAGACCTACGATGTCATTTTTAAGTTACGAAAAAGCTTGCAAGCAGAATGAGTACCAACAACGACCAAAGCTTCTCTAGCTAAGCATGCGCTAAAGCTCTTGTTCAGAAAAGCAGATTAAATTATGAAGTAATTATACAGGGTGTGGGGAGTGTGTCATTACTGTAACTGATGATTATTCATGTTATAACGAAGAACTAATGTCGTCACAATTTTTTTCTAATTGCAGTATTTAAGTAATTATTAAAGTTTACAATATTAAACGTTTGACAACGTTGTTGAATGAGGAGGAGGGGGTTTACAAGTACACAGCACAGCTTAAGCGGGTACAGAGATACCGGTACAAAACAGATGCTCTGTTTCGATGCAGGGACGGACCAGGCCAACTGTTGTTTACATAAAACGAGCAGAAAATACAAACTTTCAATCCCATTAATAGAAGATTATGATAAATTTCCATTTTATTTAATAATATTGGTCCATTTTTTATTTTACGTCAAAAAATAAACAATAATGGTTTACTACACAAAAATCACACGAACTTTTTTTCTAATGCAAAATGTTAATCTCTCCCGCTTCCGTAAAACAGTATCATTTTTAAACAAATTTCTGGTTGTGTGATTTTCGAAACGAGGTAAGTGACTCCCAGTTTCTAATAATCATTGAGAAACTGCTACAAAAGTTCGCCGATTAGGTAACCTCCTTTGCGGAAAACGTTGACGGTACATCCTCCTTGCCGCATTTGAATTACGACAACTTTCTCCATAAATTAATGACATACGATATTCCTGAATTGTGAATGACATTGTAAGTTGTTTATCGAATACCCTGTACTGAACTGCTATTCGCTCGGCAGGAGACCTATGGAAGGGAGCTTGAACTCAGCAGATCTGTACGTCTGTGCAGAGTACTCTCAGCTGCATGAATCCTACTAAAAATCTTGCCACGACTCTCGCGCCAGAATATTAACAAATTTAAGCATGAATTTTTATTTAATTTCACGTAAACGTAATAGAAGACACAAATATTTACTTAAACCAATATCAACTCTTTGCTAGATATATCTACTGATGAAATTGTTTTCGTAATTTTACTAACGATGTAAGAAGTATAACGAAAAGAAAATAAGGAAAGAATTTTTTTCTGGGAAAACTATAAAGTTTTGTCCCTAACTTGTATAAACATTTTTTGATCCTGTCGACCAGTGATCGTCAGCACTCGCTGAAATGTGCAATGAGTACGCGGTGCCGTCCCGTGTGCACTGTCGTGCAACAGGGAGAGATAGAGAGCATACCCGCTAGCAGCTACGAGAGCACTATTGTGCACTGCGTTTTCCGCGGTTAAGAAAGGCTAGCCCCAGTGTGCTCTGTGCTGACGACCGCTGGTGTAGACAGTCCCCGAAGACTGTGAAAAAGACGGCACTTATACCACCTTACAGTCTGTATAATTAAAGTACGATTATTTAGTTCAGGAAGCGTGGGTTTTTTTAATAAGAATAGGTACATCGTTTAACATGTTTTTTTAATTGAAATCATATTTAAATAATTAAAGTAGATAATTTTGGTCCTAGGAACATGGATTTTGGTGCAGTGCTAATTTCTTTAATGTGTATTTAATTCCTATTGTATCGAAAAAATTAAAATACTATATAATTTTCTCCAGGGAGCATCCGTTTTTGGTACAAGGATAAATTTCGTTTAACAAGTTTCTAAATTAGTCTTGAATAATAATAATAATAATAATAATAATAATAATAATAATAATAATAATAATCCGTGGCGCTACAGCCCATGAAGGACCTAGACCGACCAGCCGGCTGCTGGCCTCACGCCCACATGCCGAAGCAGAGATGGACGATCATACAACCAGAATGGAGGTATCGTGTGGTTAGCAGGATGATCCCCCAGTCGTTATAGCTGGCTTTCGCAATCGGATTTCACTACCTATCGTAGCACCCCAAGTGCATCACGATGCTGGGTGGGCACCGGTCACATACACTGTCCCATACCTCTTTCACAATAGCCCTGCCAAGACTCTGGAATTCGTTACCTGCTAGCATCAGGGACTGTCAAAATAAAATTGAATTCAAACGCAAAGATACTAGGCACTTGGTCAGTAATTGAGATTCGTTCAGACATGGTTTATTGTAAATAGTTCTCTTAATCTATCACAAAATATCTCAATATATGGTAATTTCATCACTATAGAATTTTGTTATTGTAGGTTTAATTTGTAATTCAGTAAATACAAAAATATTCTTTGTTCTTAACTTCTGTGATAAATTGTCTAGCTTTCATTAATCAGGTAATCTTGTTGTACTTTAATTTTTATTGTAATTTTAATTGCAAATTTAATATTAATTGTAATTTTATTCTTCATATTATAGTTGTAATCCCCTGGTAGAGGGGAAGAGAAGGCCTAATGGCCTTATCTCTACCAGGTTAAATAAATACTACTAAATAATACTACTACTAAATAAATACTACTACTAATACACTGGTCGAAATTTCATGAGAAAATTTCTTCCCACATGAGGATTCTAACCAGCGCGCATTCCGTAATGCAAGTCTTAGGCAGGTTGCCTTAGACCACTACGCTACGGCGCGGGACAATTAATCTTGAATACATTCTATAATAAATTACTCCAAACCAATGTCAATATAGCGTGGACTGTGTACAAATATAATCTTTTGTGTTGGCCCTATTGTGCATCATTGTTTACGCAAACAAAAACAAATGCAATTTAGCAAGGTATATAGGCTAAATATTGTTTAAGGAACACTGGAAAGAAATTTGAGTAAATGATTAGAACTTCATTTCGTGACACTTTTTACAATAAAATTATTCGAATAACCTAGAAAATGAAACTGAACAGTTCCATTGAGATCGACGGTAAAATACTAATTTTATTCTACTTACTCTTCATATATGGTCCAGGAAAAAATTACTCGTCTTTTATAGCATTCCTTAAAATACGGTTATGTTCCGTGGACAAAAAAAAAAACGAATAAACAGTCGTACAAATTAGGTTAAGTATACATTACCGTGGCTCGCCTACACAAGTAATAAAGTAATTGATTCTGAAGTAAAAGAGAGCTTACAGCACTTTACAGTATTTTGTGAGAACTATTGATTGTCACATTTAATATTTATTGTATCGTTTTCATTGTCCTTAGAGACAAATCTATAGGTAAACAAAACAAAGGAAACAAAGCTATATGTCCATAAAACGAAACAAAACAAAATAAAATGAACAGCACAAGAATGAAGAATTCACCTCGATGCACATTTTATGACATCAATTGTCGAATTTTCGGTTGATCCTTTGCAAGACACAATTAATAATTAATTAGCCGCATTTTAAATAGCAATACAGTAAATGAATACACAATGGAACCCTCCGTTCACATTGAAATTTGTTTTATTGTAAAATAATACTTACCGTTACTTTCTAAGGGATATGCAAATTATGTTATGAGAAAATTCACAAACGATTAGGGAAAACACGGGAATTTACCTTGAAGGGTGTAAAGAAACAGGTTTGGAAGTAAATCTCGGAAAGACGAAGTATATGATTATGTCTCGTGACCAAAATATTTTACGAAATAGAAATATAAAAATTGGAAATTTATCCTTTGAATAGATGGAAAAATTCAAATAACTTGGAGCAACAATAACTAATATAAATTACATTCGGGAGGAAATTAAACGCAGAATACATATAGGAAATGTCTGTTATTATTCGTTTGAGAAGCTTTTATCATCTAGTCTGCTGTCAAAAAATCTGAAAGTTAGAATTTACAAAACAGTTATATTACCGGTTGTTCTGCATGGTTGTGAAACTTCGACTCTCACTTTGAGAGAGGAGCAAAGGTTTAGGATGTTTGAGAATAAGGTTCTTAGGAAAATATTTGGGGCTAAGCGGGATGAAGTTACAGGAGAATGGAGAAAGTTACACAACACAGAACTGCACGCATTGTATTCTTCACCTGACATAATTAGGAACATTAAATCCAGATGGTGTGTGGATAAGCTTCAGGGCTTCTATTGCGTTGTCTTGGTGTTATTGGCTGGCGTTTCGACCGCTGTGTTGTGGCCATCTTCAGAGCAGTTGTTGGATAAGGAAATAGTCTGCCGGTTCTTATATATATATATATATATATATATATATATATATATAGTAGTCTCGATGGGGGGAGTACTTGCTGTGATAGGTCGTAGGTTCTCCTTCTGGCATCTGATTGGTCCTACGTGGTCCAATCCGGTTGAGGTCTGTATGAAGGGGAGTATTCATATTAAATACTGGCCCTCATAAGGTCCGAAAGAGTGACCTTGATACCGTGCCCGATGTCCGGATGAAGGGGGGGGGTGTCGAAACGTCAGCCAATAACACCAAGACAACGCGGTAGAAGCCCTGAAGCTTATCCACACACCATGTTCACCAGCCGCGGAAGCCTACGCGAACAATTAAATCCAGATGTTTGAGATGGGCAGGGCATGTAGCACGTATGGGCGAATCCATAAAAGCATATAGAGTGTTAGTTGGGAGACCGGAAAGAAAAAGACCTTTGGGGAGGCCGAGACGTAGATGGGAGGATAATATTAAAATGGATTTGAGGGAGGTGGGATAAGATGGTAGAGACTGGATTAATCTTGCACAGGATAGGGACCGATGGCGGGCCTATGTGAGGGCGGCAATGAAAGTCCGGGTTCCTTAAAAGCCATTTGTAAGTATGAAAAGTAATATAAAGTGATCACTGATTACAATGATAATGTTATGACGATTGAGATTATGAAAGGAGAGAACGGGGAAGGTAAGGACGAAAATAAGTAAGACAGAGAAGAGAATAAATAGATGGGATTATACAGAGAAAAACATTTTATCGTTAAGGATGGTATACAGAAAGGTTAATTATTACATATAATTATAGTCTTTATTGGTGAATTCCACAATGTAGCATAATAACGAGGGAAAGGGATTTGGAGTATTATAACGAATGGTGAAACGCAGTATAGATATTCGTAGCTCAGTGGCTGTCAAGCGAGCTGCATGGACGAGTACAGTCCACTTCATACAAACTTACACGCAACATGCTGTAAGCGTATTTCAGAATAAACAAATGTTATAGTGTAATGACATATAGTGGCCTACATACATAATCTGCATTTCACTTTGAACTACATGTGTTTTCCTTGGCAACGCACAAGACACCAATAAACAACATACAAATATACATAATTAATATCAATCTCTGCGTCCTCGCGTGGAAATATTGATGGCTGATAGACAGTTGTCTTCTGTATGGATCTCGCCTCTGAATATGTAGAACCAAAGGAAATGGCATTTTCATTTAATGCTATGTTTTGTTGATGAAACAATTATTCCTGCTGTGCCTTGTTATAGTAAACTGTAAATATCATTTTCAAATTTTCAAAATACAACTTTGCTCTGTTGCAAGGAAGGACATTTTTCAACATGAAAAAACTCCGCTCTACATCTGCAGAGACAATTGGAGATCGTCAATTAAATTCACATGTTGAATGACGTCATTGGGACACGTCCTTGTTAGTACATCTGAAATCCGACTAAGAATACTGTACCCATCATTTTTAATCAAAACTCTGTTCATTTTTTCACCAACACGTTTTCCTACTTCACCTTCTACTGCACTCAGTTTATTTACAATAGTCCTCATAATATTTATTTGCTCAACTAGTTCTACTCCTGACTTTTCTAATCGAATAATGGCATCCGGTAAATATAACAAATTTGACTTAATATCCATGACTTCTTTTTCGATTGTTCTATCACTTAGCAGTTCCTGGCGTATTTGAATCGCAGCCGCGTCATCGGGATCGAAAGACTGGACCACTTTCTTCACAGATTGGAGGTGACGTGCGTAATAATTGCAAGCTTCTAACCAAGACTCCCAGCTCTTACGAACTGGACATGGGGGAAGCGACAATTTAGGGAATTGTTTCCTGAATTTTGATACTCGATCTGGAGCTTTTACAAATATAGTCTTTCAATTTTGTATTGTTAGTTGGTTTCACTTTCGGCATTGTATCTGCATTTCACTACTCTGAACTGCAAACCTGCATGTTGAAGTTCTTATGCGACAACTGTCCCGTTCACCTGCTGTTGACGTGCAGAGATCTGCGAGTATGTCCTGGAGGGGAGGACTTGGTATAAAGGGTTGTAAACAAATGGCTGTGTAGATGCCAATACTACCTTTTATTGCTCCAAATTCCGTTCCCTAATAATAATAACATTTAAGTTAATGAACATCATAATGAAACAATGCACTAACAATTCTTCCTAACAAATTCCACCCAGCGTTATATTTCATTTTTTCATGTGAAACAAACGTGACAACTTCCGTTTAGTAGTCTGATCGAAACGGAAAAAGTGTATTATGATACGAGAGCTATTCATAAAGTAACTTTCGTTTTCATAACTTCCGCATAACAACAGAGACAGGGGCACCGCTCTTGCGGTGGAGTGTACCTTGAAGCAGTACGCGTCGAGCAGCGGTAGAGTCAAGGTCGTGTCTTTGTTCCTCCCTGAGCCACGTACTGTCAAAATGTGTGGTGCAATCGCAAGTCCCGCCAGGTGTGAGGTACCTTCTGTATTAAGATTTCTTATGGGCATAAACTGTAAAGCTATTGAAATCCATCGCCAGCTTTGTGACGTTTATGGGCCACACGTAATGAGTGAAGGTGGTGTAAGACAATGGTGCCGTATGTTCAAAAAATGGGCGAACCAATGTCCATGATGAAGAGAGAAGTGGTCGACCGAGAATCGTGAATGCAGATCTGATTCGTTTGGTTGACGAAAGGGTTAGAGCAAACCGCAGGTTCACCATGTCGGAGCTTAGTGAGGATTTTCCACAGATTAGTCGTACTCTTCTGTACAAAGTGATTACCGAAGATTTGGGCTACCGAAAACTTTCTGCCAGATGGGCGCCTAAACTCCTTTCTGAGGAACAAAAGACTCAGAGGATGGGAGCAGCACTGTCCATTCTTGAGTGTTACGAAAGAGAAGGTGATGCTTTTCTCGATCAGATTATGACAGTATGTGAATGTAGAAATAAAGCTTCAATCAATGCAGTGGGGCCATACTCACTCCCCGAAAAAACCCACAAAGTGTCGTCAAATACTTTCCATGAAGAAACTCATGGCGACTGTCTTCTGGAACAGAAAAGGAATTTTGCTAGTGGAGTTCTCGGAAAGGAATGCCACAATTAACGCTGAGCGTCACTGTAACACACTAACATACTTGAAAAGGGCCATTCAAAACAAACGTCGTGGCATGTTGAGCTCTGGGGTGATTTTCCTGCATGACAACACCCGGCCGCATACAGCGCATTGTACTGCGACCAAACTGCAAGAGTTCAACTAGGAAGTATTGGATCATCCTCCCTATAGCCCAGATTTGGCGCCTAGCGATTACCATCTCTTCATGCACGTGGCTTCGCTCGAAGCGCTATGACGGTAACGAAGAGTGGAAAACCAGCGTCGTAGGTTGGCTTCAGTCGCAGGCGGCCGAATTCTACGATTGCGGAATTTCAAAGCTCGTCAAACGCTACGACAAGTATCTCAATGTGACTGGAAACTATGTGGATAAATAAATTAGAGTGTATACTTTCAAACGTATTGTAACTCAACCCTGTAACGTCATTCACAGGTTTGAAAAAAATAAACGGAAGTTACTTTATGAATAGCCCTCGTATAAGGTTGGAAAATGCTTTTTACAAAATCGAGGAAAAGTATGAAAAGCGAGCAGAGCTACTTTTTTAATTTCCAACATTTTGTAATGCACTTCACAAACGTGTATTGGACAATATATTTTGCACGATTATATTTTTAAATTTGCAAATACAATATATTTGGATTTAAAATTTAGAGAAATATTATTTCAGCATCTTCGCACAACTATAGGCCTACTGTAATGGTAACTAAGTAACAAACAATGCACTGTAATGGATCTATTTCAGTATAGTTTTATGTTATGAAGAATGGTTTCCCTAGCAACAAGTTTCTGTGTGTGAATTCTAACTTTCAAGGCCTAACAACAGTAGCTGTAAATACTACAAAAAACGTGATAGTGCAAAAATATCTTTATGCTCTACCATGCCCAAATGTAGTAATTATACACCTGGTAGTAGCCCTTTAATGCACCTCATTAAAGTACACCTATTCATTATAGTTCAGTTGTTCAGCCAATGAGAAATCACCATTGTACTATTATAAAACCGCAAGTATCGATAATTCTCGGATATGCAATTGAAAGACAATTAGCGAAACGTCACGGAGGTTATGTTCTGTTACTATAATAATTAGCGTTAATTGTAAATATTATTCAAATAAATTCAATTTGTCATCTCGTTTTTCAATTCTAAATCAATTTCCAGGTTATATCAAGATTAATGTTCATGTTATTCTCTAGATTATATCAAGATCAATGACATTCGTTCCTCGGAAAAAATCATTACTTTCGCGTCTGCGCACATCTCACAATTTAGAAGGTCAATTCCGCTATTCACTTAGATAACCATAACATGAATACTTACGAATAATTTCAAGTTAGAAATATGGTCGAGCATAAAAAGTCGTATGAAACTTGCCTATAGGCCTAATGGTAATTAAGACGCTCGTATGAAAATTATGAAACTCGCTTGCGCTCGTTTCATAAACAAACATACTCACGTCTTAATTACTACCATTATAGGCTCGTTGCGTAATGTACTAATTTAGTTGAACTCCATTGAAAATAATCAGCTACTCTGTTGTCATGTGTTTCACTATTTCATTAAAAAACTATACCACTTCAATCTCAATTTGCGAAAATGTTCAATTATGTTTGGAAGATGTGTATACAGTTTCGATTATAGTGTATTGTGATACAAGTGTAGTAAGTGCAATATAACAGAACTGAGAAAACATTTTGACTTCATTCAGCTTCCGAGATTCTGTTACGCACTTATTTTTTGTACAACGTCATTTAAATAAATTTGTTTTTACTTCTGATTTCTCCTATAAGAAAGTTTGAACGTCGTTGCCAAGACAGTGTGTAAACAGTCATTGTTGTTTGTGGTAATTAAATTTCTCTTTATCAGATCAATATATTGAGTTTACTTATAAGTTTTATAATCATTTAATAATTATTGCAAAAGAAATTTCAATTTCAATTTCAATTTATTTAAATTCAAATATACAGAATAAAGAAATATAATTACAAAAACAAACAAAGAGAAATACAAATAAAATAATACAAGCAATATAAAAAGAAGATACAGTAGTATTAACAAAATTTGAGACCGAATGAGCAGCGCTAGTGCTCGGTCGCAGTTCAGATATAATATTAAAATAAAAATAATAATAATAATAATATAAATAAATAAGTAAAATAAAATAGGAACTAAAATATAATTACAGCGGCAATGGAATTAAGTATATAATATAATATTAACACTAGAGAAGAATAATATCGCACGTGAAAAGTAGGATTAACACATATTTCAAAATTATAGAATACAAATATAATATAGGTTGATTAATTCATACACATAGGCTATAAATTTATTTAATAAAATTTAAGATATTAACACGTTTCTAATTTTCTTGTTATATGTTAGTGGGTTACATGTTAGAAGTTCTGGGTGTAATTTAGTTAAAGCATTGTACAACCGAGGGCCAAAATTTATGCTATGCTTTAGACCAGCAGATGTGAGACATTTAGGTTCTACTAATGTTGAATTAATATTTCGTCTTGTGTCATAATTGTGTGTCTGTAATACAAACTTATTACGATTTTTATGATAAAATTTTAACAGCGTATACTTATAAATTTGTTCAATATTAAATACATTAAATTCAGAATAAATTAATTTAGTTGGATAATCGAAACGTTTCTTCAAACAAATTTTAATTATTCGTTTTTGTAGTAAATTTAACGGACTAAGATTAATTTTTGTACTTCCACCCCAAACAATTATACCATATTGAATGATAGACTGAATAATGGCCAAATAAACATTTCGTAAAACTCTAATAGGTAAGTAGCAGCGAAGATTAACGAATTTATAAATTGTTTTACGAAGCCTCTTACAAAGATAAGTAATGTGATGAGGCCATTTTAAATTCTGATCAATAATGATACCCAGATATTTGACATACGTGGCTTCTTTCAAAGGTGGACATTTACAACTTTTGGGATCTAAACAATTTTCACTGTGTATTATTAGTCTATATTTATCGCTAAATTTTAAATTTTGAATTTTTTGGTAGAGGATTTAGTGGATGAAGAGATTGAATAAGAATAGCGGATCGGTTGCGCAAAGTTAATATCGGAAAAGTCTAAAAGAAGATAAGAAAATGTATATTTTTCTAAATGAAGACTCCGCTATAGTGCGGTAAATAGTTATAACAGCACTGTGATTTCTTTTGTTTTGTTCTTTACCTACGTGCGGTATTTTCAACTTACGAAGCATGTAAGCAACAATGGTAAGTAGGAAAAAGAGCACGATCGTCCCAATAAGTAATTATTGAAGTTTCGGAAATAGTAATATAAAGTTCGGAAGATGTAAAGCTAATTTCAAAATTGGAAATTCAATTTCGAAGGTAAATCTAATTTCAGAAAGCTTTAATATTATTAAACATTATTTATTTAATTTTTATTTTTAATATTATTGTATTAAATTATAGTTACACAAAATTAACAAAAATTAAATCGTGATGATAGCAACAATTTTTGTTGTCATATATACGAATATTATTAATAAACGTTTTTCATTGAATGACTTTATAGCTACAATATTTCTGTTCTCTTGAGAGAATTTGGAGAACAATTTTTTTTACATTATATGATAAAATTATATAAATGTGTATATGTTGTTAGAAAATGACAAAATCTTAAACTCATAATGTGACTTCATTCTTCTCTGTGCTCAGTATCATTTTCGATAGGCCTATTGAATTTAGATTTTCCGAAATTGATGTTATCTTTTCCGAAATAAGTTATATTTTTTCTCAACATGAATTAACCATCTCCAAAACTAAGGTTTGCTTTTCCGAAATTGAAATTAGTTTTTTCCAAAATTGATATTAGTTTTTTTCAAAACTGAGGTTGAAAATATAATAAAACTCCCACAATATATTTGGGAAAATGTTCCTAAGTATGTAAAAAAACAAACAAACAAAAACGTTATTCTAGAATGCTGTGTTCAAGTTGAAATGACAGCTGTTACTTGGTTTGGCATTTATAAATAAATTCTAAGTTCAAAGAATTATACTATTAAATATTTTGCAACAGTTTAAGCTGCCTTATGACCTGCTTGAGCACTCCAAAGTCAATGTTTATAATATACATTATCCATGCTTCAGTGAACATGTCGTGCAGCTGTCAAATGATCAGTCACGGATAGCAACATTCGTGTCACTTCACCTTATTTCTAAAAACTGGTAATTTTGTATACATTGTGAAAAGTAATTCATGAGCGGCGCACATCTGCTACTAAAAGACGGTTGCTCATTTTTTAAATGTTAAAATAGATAATAAAAAATTTCTGTTGCTAAGATACGGTTATTCATTTTATAAATATTAAATAATGCAGTTCTGTTGCTTATAACGGTTGCTCATTTTTTTAATGTTGAAATAATACATTTCTATTGCTAAGAGACGCTTGCTTATTTTTTAAATCCTAAAATAATGCATTTCTTTTGCTAGAAGACAGTTACTCATTTTAAATGCTAAAACAATGCACTTCTGTTGCTAAGAGACGGTTCTTCATTTCTTAAATGTTAAAGTAATGCATTTATCTTGCTAGAAAACGATCGCTCGCTTTTTAAATGTAAGATATTGCACTTCTGTTGCTAGAAAACGGTTGCTCATTTTTAAATGCTAAAACAATGCACTTCTGTTGCTAAGAGACGGTTCTTCATTTCTTAAATGTCAAAGTAATGCATTTATCTTGCTAGAAAACGATCGCTCGCTTTTTAAATGTAAGATAGTTAAAATAATACATTTATCTTGATAGAAAACGATCGCTCGCTTTTTAAATGTAAGATATTGCACTTCTGTTGCTAGAAAACGGTTGCTCATTTTTAAAATGCTAAAACAATGCACTTCTGTTGCTAAGAGACGGTTCTTCGTTTCTTAAATGTTAAAACAATGCATTTATCTTGATAGAAAACGATCGCTCGCTTTTTAAATGTAAGATATTGCACTTCTGTTGCTAGAAGAAGGTTGCTCATTTCTTAAATGCTAAAATAATGCACTTTTGTTGCTAGAAGACGGTTGCTCATTTTCTAAATGCTAAAATAATGCACTTTTGTTCCTAGAAGACGGTTGCTCATTTTCTAAATGTTAAAATAATGCACTTCTGTTGCTAGAAGACGGTTGATCATTTCTGGTTTAATTAAAAAAATAATAACTTACGAAAACTGTAAGATTTTTAATTCCATTTTCAAGGAATTGATCGTCCGAAGATCACAACTACCGAAAAGGGAAACCGAAACTAATACACAAAAAGTGTTTATATATCAAACACAGAACACGTGAGAGGAAAACAGAATGAAGATGTGAAAGGAGGGGTGAATATTCTGCTCGTATACACGTAGCTGTTGGAACGCATGAAGTTGTTAAGCCATATGAACAAAACTCAGTAATTCTAAACTTTTCTTAATAAAAATCTACTCGATATAGTAAACATAAGATTCCATAATTCCTTGAATTACATTACGGTCAACAGACTGCTGCTGGTACTAATGAATTATGGTGCTACTTGTCAAGGGCAACTTGACCGGATCGGAATAAACATGGTACAAATATTTATTGGCACCAATTTTTTTAGACAATCGGGACAAAATTTCCGTTACGAATTTTCGTAATTTACCCTAAAACACGTGAACATGAATGTAATTTTCTTCACAAGTGGTGACTACAAAAGCGATAAAAATTAGTTTGACAATCACGGCTTATGTGGACGATAAGAATTTCACACGAAGGTAAAATCTAATAAGAATAATTAACAATTAGAAGCAAAACTACGGATTAGGCGTAGATTGTTACCGCATGGTCTTGAGTTTATCAATCTTCATAGATTTCAACCTTGAGTACAGATTCTCGAGAACCAGAACTCCCACAGCGAGAGCAGCGCCGTACACCAGGACGAGCAAGGCCGGGTAGAAGTCCTGGATTCGAACACTGGTGAAGCTCTCAGCGTTGCCTTGACACTTGGGGAACTGGGTTATCCAGTACTTGTCTTCTCGGTCCAGTATTCCGTTCTCTCGCAACCACTTAAACCTGGAATATTCAAAGTGAGTGATTTGAAGTTAAACTCTGGGACTCCTACAATCCATACATTCTATACATTTATCTATACAGCCTGATTATTTAAGTCAGGCGTCTCAAGGCCAACGCATAAAAGTTGTCACAGAGAGCAAGTGTAGATAGCGTAGTCAGCTGAAGAGATAAGCGCAGTACCCGAAGATAGCCGATCGCTGATTAATGTCACACGCATGAGCGAGCTAAGTTGCAACTGTCGCGAGAGAAATTCCACAAAGCTGCACTTTTGAGTTGTGCTGTCACAATAGACGGTTGTTTTCTGAAGGAATAAAATTTATTAAGTAGTTTCCGGTAATAATAATAATAATAATAATAATAATAATAATGATAATAATAATAAATTTATTTTCTAATTATATATTAGTGAGTAAAAAGAAGACATCTGAAGCATGAGGAACCATACATGTTACGTAATTATTTAAGCACAAGGAACTGGCCACCCTACCCCATTATCTCCGGTCTAGTTGCCTCATAAGTGGTGCCTTGTTTGTATCATTTGTGAGGTTCAGACCTGTCTTCGGACAGTTGACCAAACAACAACAATACTTCATTTCTAGTAACTGGTTTTTGGTAACTCTGTTTTAAGTTTATACTATGTTTAATAAAATAAAATTCGATTAAATAATAATAATAATAAAATTACAATTAAACTTGTTTGTTGTTGAGGTACGTATTCCTACGATAAGTCGATATTAATATATTAATTACAATAATAGTTAAATAATATATTTCGTAATGTTTTCAATAATTAACAATAACCAAAACATCTTAGAAATTCACAAATAATTATTTTAAATTAGAACTATTCAAATCTTAAATCTGGTCTCAAATTATTTTCTCAAGTCTTTCAATACTTCATTATATTTGTTACACTGGTCTTGATTCAAATCAGGTAACAATTTTTTAAGTTAATAAAGTGGTAACAGTTACCCACTGAAACTTGCGACTCCCACAATTTCACTTTCCCTATGAAATCTTTTATATCTTCATACATTTGCAATAATAAGGACATTCTTTCCTCGGAGATGGAGACGTCATCATAGCGGTTGCAGATTCTATTCAAACGTCGCGGTCAATGACGTCATCCGGAGATACACGAACTGCTTCCGCATCTTATTCCACTCTTCCATTAAAAAAAGAGACAGAGAGGAGGAAGTGCTCCGAGAAGGCCCTATTGAGACGTCTAATTTAAATAAACGTGAGAGAAAGACTGACGAATAATAAAAGTAGTACAGTAGCGTGCAAATTAAACCGAACACGACATATTTTTACATTTTCTGTCATTGTTGGCCTCACAGCTGCTCATACCGCTTTAATTGGCATCTGTAGTACGTGTAATTCCATTGTTGAAGGTCTGTCGTTATTATTTTTTTTATAATATGTGACATTTTGGCTGTCGTTTTGTACTTATAAGCATTTCAGTTGTGTTGAAGACTTAATACTGCAATCCTGTGTACATTCTGTCGTCTTCACAAATGGATACAACTCCACGAAAACGGCCTAAAATTATAACATTAGCAGAGCATTCTTCTATGACACAGAGCCAAATTGCTGCAGAATGTCACATCGGTTTGGCTACTGTTAATTCGATCATAAAACGATACAGGGAGACTGGATCCATCACACACCAGAAAAAAGGAAACTGTGGCCGGAAAAGGAAGACTTCACCTGCAGATGATCGTTTAATTGTCAGGAAAAGTAAATTAAATCCTAGACTAACTGCTGTCGACTTAACCCGCGAGTATTCACGTCACAACAGTGCGGCGTAGGCTTTTGGAAGCTGGACGAAGGGCTCGTAAGCCTATTAAGAAGCAAATGCTAACCCCTGTCATGTGCAAAAAACGCTTAATGTGGGCAAAATTACATCAACACTGGACAGTGAATGACTGGAAGAATGTACTTTTTTCCGATGAGTCTCATTTCGAGGTCCACGGCCACCGTGTTTCTTACGTACGGAAAGGATCCGAAAAAGTAACAGCAGCTCATCTCCAACAGGCACCCAATGTTTTGGGGTTATTTTACATGAAGGGCCTGAAGCATTAATACCTATCAAGGGAATGATGAATTCTGACAAATATATTCACTTATTGGAAACCAAAATCGTACCCCAGCTGTAAAAATCATTTCCGGATGGCAGAGGTGTGTTCCAACAAGACCTGGCACCATGCCATACGTTTCGAAAAACTACAGAATTCTTCAACAAGAAGAATATTCAGGTACTCCCCTGGCCAGGCAACTCACCCGACATCAACCCCATTGAGAACTTGTGGTCAATTTACAAAAGAAGAATGCAAAAAATGGATTGTTCTACAAAGGAGAAGATGATTTCTGCCCTCATTGATGTATGGTTTCGCGATGAAGAAATGAAGAATATTTGTGGGAAATTAGTGGAATCCATGCGAAATCGTCTCAGAGCTGTTATTAGGAACAAGGGAGGCCACATAGATTACTGAGGTATGTCTTAGATCCTTTCTTTATCCCGTTTGAATGTTTTTGCATAAGTAATTACGTTGTTCGGATTAATTTGCACACCACTGTAGAAGATAAATGAAACTTACGAACGCTCGAAGTATTCCTTATACGGAGAACCCTTCTGCACTACAATGGCACATTTCGGCGTCGGATACATTTTAATTGTATTCAGTTTGCACTTCTCGTGCTCTTCGAAAGTGTCTCTGATGATCTTGTAGGCGTCCTCATCTCCGTGAAAGGCGTGCATTCCTTTGCGGATCTTCCTTACTCCAATATCGGAGGCGGTGAAAGCCTCACTATGAGGTTTCACTAGAATCTTGGTATAGTACAGTCTCTTAATGACAGGATCTGTAGTTTCCTGTGACAGAAAGGTATCAGACTATAATGAACGAAAAGACACACTTTTAGCAATATTATCTGTTCTGTCGTCATTGAATACATTTTTGAAAACTGAGGTTTCTTTTTGTCACAATGTGGAAATTTCTTTCACGTGAATTTGGGAAGAAATCGAATCTACATTTCAGGTTATTCACTACTAAATAAATTAAATATACCAGAAATATTGAATAAGAAAAAAAGTTGAATTAAGTAATTTCGTTACTTACTTATCACTTACGTTAATATAGTTGACGTTAGAGATGAATTCTTTCATAGTTAAATCGAAGGGACTGTCCATTAAGTCAGTCAGAGTCTGTATGGCTGAGCTTGTGGTCTGCAGCAATGAGATGATGATGGCGGAGTAGGACACAGTCACGAACAAAGACAGCATCAACAGCGATAGGAATAAAATTCTTGCAGAAAAATTCTTCGGGTCCCGTGATGTACCTGTCGATGAAGCAATACTTTAGAACAGCAGTAGCTATCTTGAGACTAATAACTGGATATGACTGTTTGGGACGCATCTCTAGAATTGGAATGTATACAGTTTGGGAGCGCATCTGTTTATAATTGCAATGTATACAGTTGGGAGCGCATCTCTTGAGAATTGGAATGTATACAGTTTGGAAGCGCATCTGTTTATAATTGCAATGTATACAGTTTGGGAGCGCATCTCTTGAGAATTGGAATGTATACAGTTTGGGAGCGCATCTCTCTAGAATTGGAATGTTTAAAGTTTGGGAGCACACCTCTTTGAAATTGGAATGTATACAGTTTAACAACGCATCTCTAACCAAAAAGAAATAGATATCCCTTTACCATACTATTTTGAAACGTAGCTTGAACAGTATTTGTTACACTGAATTAGAGATGAATTGTAGAAACAAATCAGACTTCATACCTTCTGCTGCAAATTTCAAATGTTGGAATATACTTATATATGCGATTTTATACGTTCTTATAGAAAGTGCATATTTAAGTGGGAAAATTTGCTTAAACAAAATCCCATTGGCTATGTTTGTTCAGTTGGCAAAAAATGAAGAGATATTTTATTGTATAGACTACATGAATTATATAGCAAATTAAATGGACGAAAGTGGATTAACTTTGTTGTGCGTAATAATGTTGGACGAAAAGACGTGGAAAAAATATCAGCGGACGTAACCTTTGTTTAGACTAATTTGGAGCGGACGTTGGACCTGTGGACGAAATTCTTTGGACACAAGAAAGTGGACGAAATTTTTTGGACGAAACGTCCTTGGCACCGATATCAGCACATCAATCACAATATCCATAATCTTGAATGAGAAGTGTTTGTAAATTATGTGGTCTATTTAAAAACTGTACTTAACTAGGTTACAAGCAGACCTTGACTGAGGGAGAATAACAAAGAACGTTAACTTGTTGTAGGAACATTCTGTGAACCAAGTGTACAGTAGTAAGTAGCACACCCAAAACCCCTCTTGTTACTCATTGGCAAATTTCGCCCTTGCATTTAAACTGAGCAGCGGGAAGTTTTTTTTTGTATAAAAACAGAGAATCAAGGAGATACACTATTACCTTTACTTTTTAACTTTGCTCTAGAGTATGCCATTAGGAAAGTCCAGGATAACAGAGAGGGTTTGGAATTGAACGGGTTACATCAGCTGCTTGTCTATGCGGATGACGTGAATATGTTAGGAGAAAATCCACAAACGATTAGGGAAAACACGGAAATTTTACTTGAAGAAAGTAAAGAGATAGGTTTGGAAGTAAATCCCGAAAAGACAAAATATATGATTATGTCTCGTGACGAGAATATTGTACGAAATGGAAATATAAAAATTGGAAATTTATCTTTTGAAGAGGTGGAGAAGTTCAAATATCTTGGAGCAACAGTAACAAATATAAATGGTACTCGGGAGAAAATTAAACACAGAATAAATATGGGAAATGCCTGGTGTCGGTTGAGAAGCTTTTATCATCCAGTCTGCTGTCAAAAAAACTGAAAGTTAGAATTTATAAAACAGTTATATTACCGGTTGTTCTTTATGGTTGTGAAACTTGGACTCTCACTCTGAGAGAGGAACATAGGTTAAGGGTGTTTGAGAATAAGGTGCTTAGGAAAATATTTTGGGCTAAGAGGGATGAAGTTACAGGAGAATGGAGAAAGTTACACAACACAGAACTGCACGCATTGTATTCTTCACCTGACATAATTAGGAACATTAAATCCAGACGTTTAAGATGGGCAGGGTATGTAGGACGTATGGGCGAATCCAGAAATGCATATAGAGTGTTAGTTGGGAGGCCGGAGGGAAAAAGACCTTTAGGGAGGCCGAGACGTAAATGGGAAGATAATATTAAAATGGATTTGAGGGAGGTGGGATATGATGGTAGAGAATGGATTAATCTTGCTCAGGATAGGGACCAATGGCGTTCCTTAAAAGCCAGTGAGTAAGTAAGTATGTATAAAAACAGAGAATATCTGCAAGGTGATGATAATGATAGTGGTGTTATTGAGGATGATGATGATGATGATGATGATGATGATGATGATGATGAAATTAAGTCTTTCGGTGTGTTTCAAATCCAATTAATATTGATCCGACAATCTCCACCTGATCCCTACTAAAATTCCTCTTCCATGGAGATGTAGCTGGTGTTCAATCTGTACCGTTGGTTTCAATTATCTTGTTTCTTTTGTTAATGTTTCGGTGACGTTCAGTCTTTAAGATCTGTTCACAATAAAAACCTAACGCTAACGTGAGGACATAAACGTTACAATAAGAATAAACAGTTGAGTAATTTCATTATTCATAATGTTAATCAATCAATCAATCAATCAATCAATCAATCAATCAATCAATTTATCTATCTATGTATCTATGTACCTATCTATCTATGTACCTGTATGTCTATCTATCTATCTATCTATCTATCTATCTATCTATCTATGTACCTGTCTATCTATCTATCTATCTATCTATCTATCTATCTATCTATCTATCTATCTATCTATCTATCTATCTATCTATCTATCTATCTATCTATCTATCTATCTATCTATCTATCTATCTCTAATCTAATCTATCTATCTATCTCTAATCTAATCTAATCTAATCTAATCTAATCTATCTATCTAATCTATCTATCTATATATCTATCTATATATCTATCTATCTATCTATCTATCTATCTATCTATCTATCTATCTATCTATCTATCTATCTATCTATCTATCTATCTATCTATCTATCTATCTATCTATCTATCTATCTATCTATCTATCTATCTATCTATCTATCTATCTATCTATCTATCTATCTATCTATCTATCTATCTATCTATATCTATCTATCTATCTATATCTATCTATCTATCTATCTATCTATCTATCTATCTATCTATCTATATCTATCTATCTATCTATATCTATCTATCTATCTATATCTATCTATCTATCTATCTATCTATCTATCTATCTATCTATCTATCTATCTATCTATCTATCTATCTATCTATCTATCTATCTATCTATCTATCTATCTATCTATCTATCTATCTATCTATCTATCTATCTATCTATCTATCTATCTATCTATCTATCTATCTATCTGTCTGTCTATCTGTCTATCTATGTACCTGCCTGCCTGCCAGCCTGCCTGCCTGCCTGCCTGCCTGCCTACCTACCTACCTACCTACCTACCTACCTACCTACCTACCTACCTATCTACCTATCTACCTATCTATCTATCTATCTATCTATCTATCTATCTATCTATCTATCTATCTATCTATCTATCTATCTATCTATCTATCTATCTATCTATCTATCTATTTATTCTGGTGTAGTTAAGGCCATCAGGCCTTCTCTTCCACAACACCAGGAATACAAATACAATAATAGAAAAAACAGAAGAAAAAAATACACTATATACAAAGTAAAGGTACACAAGAAATAAAGAGAGAGAGAAAAAAACACTATAAACAATGTAACGCCACACAAAAATATACACAGGTTGCAGTCACAAAAACTTTAGATGAGTGATTAATTATCAAACTTGACGCTACTACAGTATAAGGACATGAACTGTCGTAGGCTACAATCACTAGCGTTACCACGAGAGAAAAATACTTGGAGTTTCACTTTTATTGTTAACGTTTACGAAAGTCTTAGTGAATGGTTATATTAAATAACTGGCCACTAGTTTTCTTAAAACTAAGCAAGCTCACCTTCTTGGCAGACGACCGCTATTGACGTAATCACAGCTTCGGATACCGTCATTGGTTCCAAACTAGCTGCGTTAGTCATTTTTGACTCAGCATTTTGAACGATGAACATGGCAGCGGTCAAGATTGACAACACCAGAAAGTAAGTCAGCCAAACTGAGCGAGTGAATGGTAAGATGTAGATATTCGTTATATCTGACAGAGATGGCTTCAGGAAAATGAATCGCCCTCTGAAACAGAATGAATCTACAGTCCACAACAGATTACGGTTCTACAGTGTGTTAGAAAACTCCCTCCGCAGTGTATAAAAAAAAAAACAAAATTCATTTACCGCTGGTAACTTGAAATGTTGGTAATCCTCTGTGAAGGTGGTCGTCCTTGGCGTAATCCTCAGTTAAGGCCAACTCCCAATCCTATCATCCGCTTTTCTTATCTAGCGGATTTCTGAGCGTTCTACTCACTGCAGAGAGTGTTTTCTAACGTAATCCACATAGGCTGATTTTTTAGTTCTGGCAACTATTTTTTTTTCTCGGTACATGGTTCTAAGTTTTCCAAGCCTTCGATGTAGTCACCAGCGTTGCATACAACGTGTTCCCAGCGATGTGGAAGCCGTTGAATCCCGTTGGCACTACCTAATCTGTTATTGGTGTGAATAGAGCGGTTGGTTGCCTGTGAAACATCTTCAACTGTTCGGAAGCGAATCCCACGAAGTGGGTCCTTCATTTTAGGGATTAGATCGAAGTCGCAGGGACTTATAATCTGGAGAATATGGCGGGTGATGGAGCTCTTGCCAGCCCCAGCAATTCAAAAATTTTTATTTATTTTAATTTTATTTAAATTCAAATATACAGAATAAAGAAATATAATTACAAAACAAACAAAGAGAAATACAAATAAAATAATACAAGCAATATAAAAAGAAGACACAGTAGTATTAAGAAAATTTGAGACCGAATGAGCAGCGCTCGTGCTCGGTCGCAGTTCAGATATAATATTAAAATAAAAAATAATAATAATATTGTGAATTTTATTAGTTACAACAATGTAATTTATTCGTCACGACAATAATTCCTTTCTACAATTCACCTTAAACGCTCTCGTCAACAATTGGATCTTCACTCAACACAGTATTCGTTATAGCACTCCACCGACGACAATGACAATTTACTTGGACTATTACGCACAACAATGAACTGTTAATCTTAACTAATATTTACAAAGCACTATTTACAAATCAGAACTACCAGTTCTCAGTTCACAGTTGTTCTATCTCAGTCACTCGAGTTCACAGTATCTCGAACTCCGGCCTTCAGAGACAGTTCACTGTACTCGAACTCGGGTCCCTCCAACTGCGGTCCACTGCACTCGAACTCAGGTCCCTCCAACTGCGGTCCACTGCACTCGAACTCAGGCCTTCGGATGCTGACGCAGATGCGGACGCACACTCGAGTCGAACTCCGGCACACAAGTCTGGCTTGCTTGCTCTGGCTTACTCACTGACTGAATAACTGAAGACTCTGAAACTGCTGTCGTTCCTTCGCGACCGTAATTTATAACTACAGCGACGTAGCCTCGAAAATTCGCGAGTCTTCCACTTCGACGGATTTCTGGAATAGTCGGGAAGGTCGTTCCACATTCACTGCGTTAAGTAGCAGCTGCGCGCCCAGCCTCGTCGCGTTGACGTAATACACTCTCTCTCTTCTCTCCACCGCGCGACGTCACTCAATGTTCCGTGGAGCCTGTGCGATCTGCTTTCTTGCGGGACGCTGGTCGTGAGTTCGAATCTCACGTCGCTGTCACAATATAAATAAATAAGTAAAATAAAATAGGAACTAAAATATAAGTACAGCTGCAATGGAATTATATAATATAATATTAACACTAGAGAAGAATAATATCGCACGTGAAAAGTAGGACTAATATATATTTCAAAATTATAGAATACAAATATAATATAGGTTGATTAATTCATACACATAGGCTATAAATTCAGAGTAATTCCTGCTGTATGTGCTCTAGGATTGTCATGCATAACGATGGGTGGGTTATCCATAAAAGTGTAGCCGATTTCTTCTCAGAGCTGCTCGCAGATTGTTCCTCAAAAAACGAACAGTAGTACTCCGCATTAACGTTCTGCCTTGGGGGAAGGTATGCTTTAAGACCACACCGTCCCAATCACAGGCAAGAATCAGCATAGCCTTCACATTGGTGGGGAGTCTGCCAAAATTTTGTTGTTTTTTTTTTTTTTTCCGCGGTGACCAGTGATGACGCCACTCGTCCGATTGGCGTTTCAGCTGAGGTTCATAAGATCTGGCACAGATCTCATCAACTGTAATGATACGCAGTAAGAAGACCTTTCCTTCGCGCTCATAGCGCTGCAAGAGAGTACGAGAAGCGTTATATCGCTGACATTTCTGCATGTCCGTTAAATCATACGGAACCCATTTTGAGGCAATTTTCCTCATTTTCAGGCGGTTCTTCAGGATGTGAAGCACAGTCGTAAGTGCTAATCCTGCATCTTGCGCTAACTCACGAATCGTTAAGTTCCGTCTCCACTAACGCGGACACAATCTGTACATGTTCGTCACTTACTGGTGGCTGACCAGATCGAGTCATGTCCAAGACACTTTCGCGTCCTTGTCTGAAGGCTCTAACCCACCTTGCTATCGTTCAGTAAGGTAACGCAGCCTCATCGCAAGCCTCTTGCAGTCCTTGATGACACTGTTGTGCCGTGCGACCTCTAGCACATCTAGTTTTTAGCCAGTTTCTCTGTTCCTCCTTCGAAAACATTGCGACTGTATTCTGCAACCGCTTGCTCACAACTGCTCGTCTTAAGGGAACCAGGTAGTGATTGGGGGTCAAAAATCCGATTACTTGTTTTGTGTTAAAAAAAAAGTAAAAACTTCCTGTTTAAAACAATATAAATATTGTGGGAGGTATTTCTGCAGGTAAGCCATTCAAACGGCCTCCTTAAATTTGGTGGTGTGTGTAATTCATATGTCTTTATTTTTTAAACGCAGTTTTCCATAAGTTGACATTTTTCAAAGTTAAGTGCATTTTTCTCTGAAACTACTGAATCAGTTTATATGAAATTTTTACAGTGTTTTCTGCAGCCTGTATTACGAGGCGTGTTCTTAAAGTAAGTTCCAAAAGGGTGTAGTAAGTAAACGGGAAGATATTTACAAACTATTTTTGTTGCATTGTATTCCCCACACTTCAATTACTTCTCAACATAATCTCCACCATTATTGAGGCATTTATCGAGTCGTGGCAGAAGTCTTTATATCCCCTCATTGTAGAATTCGCCCGCCTGCAATGCGAACCACTCCCGCACTGCTGTTTTCACTTCGTCGCCATCAAAACGTTGACCACCGAGGAACTTCTTGAGGTACAGTAAGAGATGAAAGTCACTCGGAGCCAAATCCGGGCTGTAGGGGGGATGGTCAATTTGTTCCGAGCCAAATTTCGAGGTGAGATTTTGGGTGACGTCACCATCAAAACGTTGACCACCGAGGAACTTCTTGAGGTGCAGGAAGAGATGAAAGTCACTCGGAACCAAATCCGGGCTGTAGTGGGGATGGTCAATTTGTTCCCAGCCAAATTTCGAGATGAGATTTTGGGTGTCGTCGCCATCAAAACGTTGACCACCGAGGAACTTCTTGAGGTGCTGGAAGAGATGAAAGTCACTCGGAGCCAAATCCGGGCTGTAGGGGGGATGGTCAATTTGTTCCCAGCCAAATTTCGAGATGAGATTTTGGGTGTCGTCACCATCAAAACGTTGACCACCGAGGAACTTCTTGAGGTGCAGGAAGAGATGAAAGTCACTCGGAACCAAATCCGGGTTGTAGGGGGGATGATCAATTTGTTCCCAGCCAAATTTCGAGATGAGATTTTGGGTGTCGTCGCCATCAAAACGTTGACCACCGAGGAACTTCTTGAGGTGCTGGAAGAGATGAAAGTCACTCGGAACCAAATCCGGGCTGTAGGAGGGATGGTCAATTTGTTCCTGTCCTCATGATTTTTTTCATCGACAGTACGCACCAAATTGTCATTGACCAAAGATGGCCAACCGGTATGCTGCTCGTCTTGCACAGAGACGCGGCCCTCTTTGAACTTCCTAACCATCTCCTGACCATTCCATCACTAATGGCATCATCACCATACACCTCACAAAGTTGACGATGAATGTCAGCTGGTTTGATGTTTCTCGCATTCAAGCAATGGATAACAGAGCGCATCTCACAGTCGGCGGGGTGCTCGATCACTTTAAACATTTCAACTGATCACAACTAACCACACACACGGACTGAAGCTCTGAAACTGCATGCACAGCTTGTCTGAAGATTGAAGAAGAAAATACGCATGCGCAAAATAACGATTGCAGCGATGTGACGGCTATAATTGAAAACGAAACTTACTTTAAGAACACGCCTCGTATATATAGTAGACCTACGGGTTTAAGAATATAACACACACATAACACGAAAAAAAAATATATATATATGCACTAAAAATTGCAAAAAATGTTAAACAAATTTCAATATTTTTTCTGTTTCACTAGAAGTGAAATATTTAACTAAATTTTGCTTTAGAATGTACAATACACATTACTTGATAACTTAAAAAAATACAAGGTATATGAGTGAAAATTGTAGCAAGTAATGTGCACCTGAAAAATCAGGTACACTTAGCAAAGTGAGAAAACAGGTTATCAGTTAGGGCCTTTCTTTTACACTTGGATTTGAAACTAATTAGTTCTTATATACCACTGAATTCAGAATGATTGTTTGTATAAGCCTGGAAATTTTTATTCCACTCTGAATACTAAAAGCCTAGAAATATTGAACTAAACGTTTGTGATGAAATTTTTTAATCGCACAGGCATCACTACCCACTCCCCTTAAGGCCCATTCACAATGAAAATTAAACATAACTGTAACATAAACACAGAAGTTTGCGGCCAGGTTACCAAATGGAATCATTCACAATGATTCACATAAACATTGACATAAACATTACCGTAAGTCGTTAACATGAAAGTTTGCAAACTCCAAACTTTCATACTTATGCTTACGTGATTTGCAAACAGAACACAATCGTGGAGCGCTGAAGTATACGACAGAATATGAGGAAATGGCGTCGTTGTTATGTTTCCATGGTTACCAAGTATGTTTGCTGTTATGTTTATGTTTCCATCGTGAATGATGGTAACTTCTTGATTTTACCGTAACGTTTATATTCTTAAGTTAACGCTTACGTTATGTTTAATTTTCATTGTGAATGAGCCTTTATTGTTGTCACTGTGAACGGACATGGAGGGCGGAGGGCGAGTTCATTAGCTCTGAGGGGGGGGAGGCATGTAAGCAACCTGTGGTATAAAAGATATTGCCTGGCTACCTTATACAGCATCGCTGTAGTATAGTTGCCACTACTAAAAAATCAACCCATGTATATGCAACATATGCGTTCTGTGGCATACAATGATAAGCTAAACAACGAGGCTTGTTGAGTCCAAGTTGAAATAAACTTGTTGAGAGATTCTTTGGGTCACAGGTGAAACGTTCAACAATATAATCAATGAGAGGGAACCTGTCTGTTAATTCTCTCACAAATCTATCTTCCAGAACAGTTAGTGGATTCAACTGGCATATTCCCTTATTCTTCCCTGCAATGATACCGATATTACGGGAAATTGTAAAAAAAATATTGCTAATGCGAACAATAAATGAGTTGTTTTTTATTAATTTCAACGTGTGCTTCACTTCATAGCACTACTTAGGTAAAGTGTAACTTTACCGCAATAGTATTGTATCTCATTACATTTTTATCATCATCTTCTTCTTCTTGTTTTGTTTAAGCTTTCGCTTGTTTGTCTTCACGCTTGGTCTGACGGAGATGAAAGACATCCTTCTTTCCATCTCTTCTTTGGGCGACCTCTTGTCCTCCTCCCACATGGTATAAAGTCTCTGGCTGCTCTGAGCAATCTATTTCTTTCTGCTCGTTCTACATGGAAATTCCATTCTCGTCT